>NC_041375.1:2208984-2246484 GCF_900634415.1 Cottoperca gobio | reverse complement strand
GCATGATATTTACAACAGCAGTGATTGAAATGCATAGATTCCCTGGCTGTAACGTGGCCACGCTGCCTGGTTTCTCCTGCTGCAGACAGAGGAGTATTTATGCAGGCCAGCTATTGCAGTTTCTGGCACATCACGTTTCCCTCTGCTCAGCATGTGGGGGTTCAGAGCAGTGCTGCTCCAGGTGTGTTTCACTGCGTTCAGGTAAGGGGAAAAGGCAACAGCATGTAGGTTAGAGATGAGGCTTTCTGACTCAAGTCAAAGACAGTTTGAATCTATGTTGTTTATCTTGTACACACGACATCTATTATAGTCTGTCTGTCCTGGGAGAGGGATCCCTCCTCAGTCTCTCCCTGAGGTTTCTAACATTTTCCCACCTTTTAATTGTGGGGTTTCTTTTAGGAAGTGTTTCCTTGTGCGATGCGAGGGTCAGAGGGTGTGTATCCTGTACGGTCTGTAAAGCACACTGAGACAAATGTGTCATTTCTGATATTGGGCTATATAAATACATTTGATTTGATTTGATTTAAAATCTGGGTAGGGAATGAAAATCTAGGATTTACCAAAAACCTGATTATAACCAGGATACTAACCCACATGTCACGTATATAAGATAAGGAAAAGCAGCAAATCCTCAAATATTTTCACTTGATAAATAACTAAAAAGACCGATCAATTATCAACATTTTATATAGTAGTATTACTATAGTTTCTCGCTTGTCTTATACTAAATGTTTGTGTCAAACTTTGAATTGTGAGCCTGCTGTTTATGCCCTGATGGACACAGGACATATGTGGATTAAGTGTCAAAAAAAAGTGTTAACAAAATGACAAGAGGCCATTACACCAGATGGGAAAACTGGCACTAGGTAATTGTGACCTTTCCCTGTACTCACTAATGGACTTGTTCATTCCTCTTGTCTACTTGTTTATCTCTCTACTACCCCACATTTACACCCTTTCTCCTATCTAATCATTTATTTGTCTTCCTTCCTCCTCCACTACCCCTTTCTCACCCCTCTCCCTCTCTTCTCATCTTCCCAGTCTCCTGATTTTTCCGTCCAAGTCCAGCGCTCACTGAGTCGGCCATGTGTCCTCTTGCTGCCGATCTCCCAGCAGCTTCCTATGAGATGAAGATGAGCCAAGGCAGCACCACCATGTCTGCGTGTACCCCATCATCCCGTTCAGCCTGAGCCCACATCAGCTAACCATCACTGTTGATTGTCAATATTTGCGTACAAACATGGCCGCTGTTCCTCCTGGGATCCGCCTGCTGGTGTCCTTCGACAGGGACCAGTGGTGAGTCTGAATCCGACTGTTTGTGTGTTTGTTTGGGTGTAGTCAATTCACATGTTAGTTATACCTCTGAATTTCATATTACTGACAATCGTGCAATCTGAATATACAATATATGTGCTTATTTTCGGTTCAGAATTTTACCACCCAAGACAATTTCTACAAGATGTCACAGTTCACACATATTTCTGTGAAATATGGACATTTCAGTGTAACACATACAGACCTTTTTGTCCATGTGGGCAGAGCAGTAAGGTCAGGCGACGCATTCCCGGGATATTTGCAACTGTGGATGGTGCGTAGCAGGCTTTTAGCTGCTATTTTAAAAACGAGATGCCATATAATATTGTAGACGTAGTCCAGTGTTTCCCCTACTTTTATTTTTAAAATATATTTACTACTCACTTTTCACATTGAACAGGTGCTCTTCTATTAAATAATAGAAATGGGGGGGCACTGGAATTGCTGCTGATTCAGACTGTGTGCCGAACGTTGGGGTCGATTTATAATTAATGTGTTGGATTTTTGACTTTTTTGTAGTTGTGTGTGTGTGTGTGTGTGTGTGTGTGTGTGTCTCGTGAGCGGAGCCCCGCCTTTCCTGAAACAGAGCAGAGGAGAGAATGTAAATGCACAAAGCAGTTAACACTGAAACGTGCACATAAATTAGATAAATAAAGTGTTTAGTTTATTTAATAAAAGGGCACCTGTTCAATGTGAAAAGTGACGTGTGACTCTATATTGTGAAGTGGCTCTATATATTTATAAAAAGAAAGAAAGAAAACACCTTGAATTTCAGGGGGGGCTCGGGGTTCAGTGGGGGGGGGGGGGGGGCAGCGCCTCGTTTGTGCTCGTTTTCCGTTGGAACACTTAAGAGTGCAAATTGTTTCACATTTCTGAGGCTGCTGTGTTTAACACCGGTTACAGTTTGAATGTCTGACGCTGATTGGCTGCAGTCTATGACACATCTCAAACTTCTTACTGTTGCATTTGTTTAACACTCCTGAATAATATTTCTATTTACATGTCTTTGTTTGCTCCCTGGGTACATGGTGTATTAGGGCAACAACAAATACATTTTTATTTAAATAATATAAAATGTATTATTATTTAGAAATGTTATTATGTAACTTCAATCTCAGATAATTTTAGTGTTTATAATAACATAATATAGCAGCCTAATAATAAGAAAAATATATGAATACAAAATTAATATAATCGATAATATAAATAATATATACTAAGAATAATAATCATAATAATACAAACAGAATAAAAATCAATATTAAAATACAATTAGCCTACATTTTATTTGATGGGGGGCGATAAGGGACCTGGATAATGGATAGCCCAAAAAAGATTGAGAACCACTGGACTACTGCGTTGCTTTCCGCATTCACATTGTCTCCTCTGCTCTGTTTCGCAAAGGTTGGGGCTTCGCTCCCGGCACACACACACACACACACACACACACACACACACACACGTGCGCACACTCCTACAGTCAGAGACAGAGCGGAGAAAAGGAGAGGAGATAACGCAAAAAGACTAATATTATTTACTGAGGCAGTAGGGTAACTTTCTAATAGTACCAGTATTTTGGACGAGAAGCGACAGAAGAGACATCTCACCTGTGACTGCAGGTAACAAACCCCCCTGCTATCACTGGGATTTGTCTGTACTAGCTGGGAATACTCTTGGTTTTTTTCCCCATTGTAATATTATGCGTCAGAATAATAAAACTTGTATAATGAACGTGTGGTTTATTATGCAAGCTGATGTCTTTCATGCTGCAGAGCAGACTTTAATGTGAAATGACACATAAATGCAGTTGTAAAGAGGTTCATGGAAACTGTACATTCAGTTACTTTAGCTTGAAAACCTTCCTAGGTTAAGTAATTTCTTTAGCCAGAAGGTAAATTTCACCTTTGGTGAGACATGTGCCTTTAGTGCCCTGTTCATGACAAAGCACGACTGTATAGAAGCCCCCTGGAGTACATACAGTATCATTATAGAAAGAAGAGCTGACCACATCAGAATGTTGAATAGTGCCTCTATGCGCAGGATGGTTCTGGGGATTAGTCTTCGTGCTTGGGAAACCATCCGTGTACCATGACTGCACAATTCCAAATTCTGCCCAGGCTTTGCTGTCTCACTCATTCTCTTATATATATCTTGCGGGTTGTAGGTGCATAATACGCTTCCATTGCTCATCCAAAGCTGAACTTTAGTCGGCACTGTGTTTTTACTTATTCCTGTTGCTCGCTTTGAAAGCCCCTACAAAGGACGCGGAATGGCTGATTAGTTGGTCCCAAACATATTTTCTATCATCCCCGTGAAGCACCGTTAGTCTCAAGCCCCTCATACATACAAATCATACATCTTCATTCATTTTGTTAATCATTTTTGTTAATATCTTCATTTATTGAAGTTACAGTTAAGTTTTCTGTTTTGTTTTTACATAAGCTTACGGGCCATCAAAAATGTGTTTTGTTACCAAATTTAGTGGCTTGGTGGCCCGTGGTCTATCCCTGCCCTGCTCAGATCTCTTGTCCTTCTGTTATGTGTCTTACATTAGTGTATCAACAGGAAATGTATAACATTTTAACTTGTTAGGTAGACATTTACTTTATGTAGACTGTAGCCTATACTGTGTATACAGTACTGTTCTATATATATATATATATATATATATATATATACATACACTATATGCACAGTATAGTCTGTGTGTCCTTCTATCTAGGGGAGGAGGTGCAGGGAGAAAGGGAGAATGGCAGTCTTGTGTCTGTGCTGCTAACTAACCAAGAGCAGTGAACATAGCACCACTGTCCTCGTTGCAACATTTAAAAATGCGGAAACAGTGAAATGGATCTAATTTGACGCAACTGTATCTTGTCTTTTTATCCGTAAATGATACTGTCCTACAGTCAAATGAATCGGATTAGTGCTTGTGACTCAACGCACAGTGAGCCAGGACCTGAAATTTGAGAATTTCAAAATGTATGTTGATATTTTTAAAGGTTTCTGCTAACAGCTCATAGAGGCTGATCCATCTCAGTGATAATTGTCCCTGTGATTGGCGTGATAGATATCAGCAATAACACTGTAAACGGTAGTATGTATTGGAGATGGATGTTTTCTATTATATTATAACAAAGTGTGCTTGAATCATTGTCCATTTGGTGTAAGTTTGTATTCACAGTTGTTGTTTTGGCTCTTTGATTTAAAAGTTGCACTCTTTCAAATTGTGATTTGTTAGATTGAAAACAATTAATTGTTCAGCCCTAATTATTACGCATACTCTGTGGTAACTTGGTTTGAACCATTGAGTGGCTCTTTGCTTTCGGTGTCTTGTTGACACCTGCCAGCCAATCAGAACAAGTACTTTCTGTAATAGATATAATATGTCCATAATGTCTAAAATATCATAATAGGAATTTCCTAGTATGTCATTAATTTCACTGTCTTCTCAGACCATTGAAAATGTGTCTTTCAGAAAACAACCATGCTATATTGTGAGTATGGAGTTCAGTGTTTCCCCTACCATTGTCAAACAAATACTCTTTTTTTATTCACAACTCACTTTTCACATTGACAGGTGCTCTTTTATTAAATGTCTGCTGAAGAGCCTGGAAAACAGCCTGACTCACACTGAACACACACACAGACACACACACAGGATAGCAAACAATCACACTGACACCACTCTGACTACACCTCAAACAATACAGCACAAAGACCGAGAGACAAAGCAAACCAAATGAGTCTCAAAGTCAATCATTGAAGTTACAGGATATCCTGTATGTATGAAACCATAGAAGGGTGTAACATTGACAACAGGTGAATGCTACTGTGGCTGCAGGCTACAGCAGACCTCCAAACCTGTATAGTCTCACTGTTTCCCAATTGCTTAATGTGGACAGCTCGACTGCTTTGTAATTCAGTTGCCTCAGACATTCTATCTATATGGTTGGAATCTCACTTTACAAGGAACATGTCTACAGGATAATAGTCTCATGTAGAGATGTCACATTTAGTCCCCGTTGCTTTGACGGACTTTGAACGAATACAAAGAAGGCAAAGCATTTAGACTGTTTGACTCTGGCTGGTTGAAACAAATATCTTTCAATCCTCTCGCAGATTCTGAGTTTTGCTTTTTGAAAGCAAAATGTTCTCATTCAATGAAGATTTCCCATACGCCACATTCAGCATGGATCTGCGCAGTCAAGAAAACTGACAATATCATAAGTGCTTATTGCAGTTGTGTTGCAGGGTAAGCCATTATAAATATATACCTAACTTGTGTTTGTTAATTATTATAAAACTCAATATATAGAAAGTACATTTGTCAATATATAAATCAAGTAGATAGACTACATACCCCAGGTCGAGTTCAGGATCAGGGAATTCATTTGTTGGTTTTCCTTGCATGAAATGCTCACTGCAAATCCATAAAGATTTCTTGGGCTCCCAAGACTTCCCATTGTAATCCTGTCTCTTTACAGCTTTGGTCCATGCTAGCCTTCTGTCATTGTTCTTTAGTGCTGTTGGAAATAGGAAATAGTTCGAACAGGGGGCTTGCAGTCGCAATTTTTCATCAAACGAGTGCAATCGTGAAGCTCATAATGAGATTCTGCCCATTTATTTATCGTTCTCCCACTGTTTGAACATCCTTTCACCACACAATGTGTCCAAATCCCATAACTAGAAGAGCGATGATTACACACTTAAAAACTAGCTAAATACAATGTAAACACGTAGAGAAGAAATCCAATATGGCGGCCCTTGTAGAGTTGGTGCTCACTTTTCTAGGCTTGCCACCCCAGCATGCATTGCGATTCCACAGGAAGCCCGAAACTGCGATTCCGTCTATTAAAAAATGAATCACCTTCCGGCAAGAAAGAAACAAATATAGAAGTAAGAGCTTTGGTGTTATTTAATGAAGAGTTAAAGTGTCAATTTCCGCTGAAAGGACAGATAACCCGCAACAACGTGTGCTACAAGTATCTGACCATGAGTAACAAGAAACACAAGTCATTTATACAGTAGAGTTGCTTGGGCAGGATCAGGTAACACACCTTTCTGTCTACCAAATGGAAACAAAGGCACAAAGACTTCACACATGTTAGTTACAACTGTTAACATCCGTCTGCTGATTGCCTGACAATAGTCAAAGTGCCAACTTGTCTGTCAAATGCTAGCAGACAGGGACATCAGACACGTATGGTAACTGTGAGAAAACACGGTTAGTGACTGTAAGGCCAAACTACTTCATAGAGATAAAATATAAGAAGACTACATGATACATTTCCAGGACACTTTGTAATCAGCTGGAGGAGAGCTAGTTAACGCTAGCTGTTTGCTGTAAGCAGCCGGTGGGCAGCACAGTCCTGCTTGGATAAATTACGGAGCTAACAGCTAACGTTAAAGGCAAAGTAGGTAACATTGTCGGTTGCTGTTTGTAAACACACTTGGGTGTTCAAATGTTATCTTGTAAAATTTAGTTTGTGGCGAGAATCCAGTTGTTTTCACAGCACTATACAATAGATTTTAAAGAGGGAATTATGAGCTGTTTAACAACTAGTACATTTCTGGTATCGTGACATTCCTGATAGGGATCGTCTCATCGTGTGTCATTCTGACCTATTCTTTGTGTGCCTAAATATTTTTGAAACACTTTTCCCCGTCATCTGACGTGTGTTGTAATCACAGTCAGGCAGATGTGGGAGATCCATTGAAGAGTATCTCACATTCATTGTGGCTGGTTATATATGTGCTTGCTACATTATATGGTGAGGAAGAGGCATAATATCAGCCACACACCTTTTGAGTATCTGTCACTGTTGTGTTGCATAAATGACCCTGAATACCATCTGCTTTCTTTGACTGCTGTGAATGGCAGTGAGAGAGTAATCTTTGTGAAGTGATCTCTGCAAATATGTGTGCTTGTGGTCTTGTTGGCAATTAAAGAGATAAGTAAGCTTGTAAAAACTCCACGGGGTCCCGTCACCCCCTCGCCTCAAACTGAAATTGAACGTGCTGGATTCATTCAGGGGGTGAGTTTGGAGTTATTCTCTGGTCCCTCATCTCTCACTGCTGCCTTCTGGTGTTTCCTCTCTGCAGGTACAGAGCTCTCATGTTCATCCTCACCTTCCTGCTCTACACCAGCTTCCACCTCTCCAGGAAACCCATTAGCATCGTCAAGGTAACATATAACTCATTGTTATTGTATACTCCATATACATCACATTCATGAGCTTACATGCATATGCAGGCTGAGGCTGGGTGGTCAGGTACATGTTGAATTAATTATTGGTAGGGCTGTCTAACTGCTAGTATATATAAGATAGTACTCCATTTATTCATAATGTAAGTCCAGACTCTGGTTTCAGTCCACTGCATTCATTTTAATTAAACTTTATACATGTTTTTGATTAATTGTATAAATGTTTTGGGAAAATAATTTGAGGCCAAGCTGCAGCAATTCTTCATGTTCATGGGTCCATCTCTCTCTCTCTCTCTCTCACTCACACTCACACTCACTCACACTCACACTCACTCACACTCACACACACACTCACACACACACACATATATGGGGTTTTCTGGCCAACTGAATGGTGCAATCATTGTTTTGTATTGACAGAGCGAGCTCCATAGGAACTGCTCGTCTATCAATGAGCTAGCCACCATTGCCTCCAGCAGCAGCCAGCAGCCCTCCCTGCCATCTCTCCACACAGACATGGACTGCAGCTGGAAGCCTTTTGGTTTGTTTCTGCTTATCTTCAGACAATTTAGGGTTTTTGGGGGCGGGGATCATCTTAGTATTAGTAGTAGTAGAAAATTGGACTCTGATATAAATAACAGTTGATTTCATAATAATACAAATATAATGTGCTGAGCATGTAGCACTGCTGTTTTTCCAGCTTGCTTTCTGCAGCTTTGCTCAGGGAAAAACCAGGAAGCATAAATGCCAAAAAACACAATTAAAGATGAACTAAATCTGATTACAACTCTGTACAACTGTTTATATTCTCAGATAAAAAGAACTACAAACAGCTGCTGGGAGCCATGGACTACTCCTTCCTCTGTGCCTATGCAGTGGGAATGTACCTCAGGTAAGAAAATGCATGCAGAAAGCATTGGGATTGGCATATAATATCAGCTGTATCCTACATTAAAACCTAATCAACACTTTGACTTTTATATATTTTTGGCATTATTTATTGTTTTGAATCTGGTTTGCTATGAGGCTCTGCAGTCCTATGATTCATCTTGGTTATGAATGGAACATTTTAACAAAAGACAACAAGCCTTGAAGGCCTCAACACTCAATGAAGCTGCACTTGTCTTGATAAACTTGTGCACCTTTAACTGTGGCTGACACGCTTCAACAAGAGGAGCTAACAGAATGTGCATTGCTGCTCATCACATCTGCACTTCTCTCACCTTTTCCTAAATCTTGCATGTTGATCGATACAAATATTTCTTGTAGGTATTCCTACCATAACATTTAGTCTATTCATGTAACAAACTAGAAAGCACTCGCAGATCACATACTGCCACCAAGACTGCACAATCTTCTTAATTTTATTTGAATTAAAACATTTATTGAATTATAGAGAATTACACAATCGTTACACATCCTCCCTGATCCTGATCTAAACCCGAACCATCCAAGCTGTGTACAGCAAGGGTGGGACCCTGCTGACTTTGACTGAGAAGGTTATTATAAGTCTGGGACAGTGCCTAGGGGGTGGCAGACCGGGGTGGTATTTAAAAAAGGGGGACCAGAGAGTGTGTGCCAACTACAGGGGTATCACACTTCTCAGCCTCCCTGGTAAAGTCTACTCCAAGGTGCTGGAAAGGAGGGTTCGGCCGGTAGTCGAACCTCTGATTGAAGAGGAACAATGCGGATTCCGTCCTGGTCGTGGAACAACGAACCAACTCTTCACTCTCGCAAGGATCCTGGAGGGGGCCTGGGAGTACGCCCATCCGGTCTACATGTGTTTTGTGGATCTGGAGAAGGCGTATGACCGGGTCCCCCGGGTGATACTGTGGGAGGTGCTGCGGGAGTATGGGGTGAGGGGGTCACTTCTGAGGGCCATCCAATCCCTGTACGCCCAAAGCGAGAGTTGTGTCCGGATACTCGGCAGTAAGTCGGACTCGTTCTCAGTGAATGTTGGCCTCCGCCAGGGCTGCGCTTTATCACCAATCCTGTTCGTGATTTTCATGGACTAGGATATCGAGGCGTAGTCGTGGAGGAGAGGGGTTGCAGTTCGGTGGCCTGAGGATCTCATCGCTGCACTTTGCAGATGATGTGGTCCTTATGGCATCATCGGTCTGTGACCTTCAACAGTCACTGGATCGGTTCACAGCCAAGTGTGAAGCGGTTGGGATGAGGATCAGCACCTCAAAATCTGAGGCCATGGCTCTCAGCAGGAAACTGGTGGATTGCCTACTCCGGGTAGGGAATGAGCCCTTACCCCAAGTGAAGGAGTTCAAGTACCTTGGGGTCTTGATTGGCCGGAGAATAGGAGCAGGGGGGGCGGTATTGCAGTCGCTTTACCGCACCGTTGTGACGAAAAGAGAGCTGAGCCAGAAGGCAAAGCTCTCAATCTACCGGTCGATCTTCGTTCCTACCCTCACCTATGGTCATGAAGGCTGGGTCATGACCGAAAGAACGAGATCACGGGTACAAGCGGCCAAAATGGGTTTTCTCAGACGGGTGGCTGGCGTCTCCCTTAGAGATAGGGTGAGAAGCTCAGCCATCCGTAAGAGACTCGGAAGTAGAGCCGCTGCTCCTTTACGTTGAAAAGAGCCAGTTGATGCCACCTGGGCGCCTCCCTAGGGAGGTGTTCCAGGCACGTCCAGCTGGGAGGAGACCCCGGGGAAGACCTAGGACTCGGTGGAGAGATTATATCTCCTCACTGGCCTGGGAACGCCTCAGGATCCCCCAGTCGGAACTGGAGGATGTGGCCCGGAGAAGGGAAGATTGGGGTTCCTTACTAGAGCTGCTGCCCCCGCGACCCGACCCCGGATAAGCGGTAGACGATGGATGGATGGATGGAATACACAATCATGTAGTCATGTTTCTTCATTCAAATAAGACGAGTAGTTGAGGGGAAGATAGCACAAATGTTCATAAATACTCTAATCTGTTAATCTAATGCAGTAAAGTAAGTCACTTGTCCTGTGGTTTTAAATCTTTGCAAACTCTTTTTGAGATGTCCTGCTAACTAACAGACAAACAAACAGAACTGAAACATCATCTCCTTGGTGAAGGTTGTAAAACAAAGCGTGCATGTTGGGTACATTAAACAGGAGGAGAGTGCGCTGTGATGGTTAACATGAAGTCACCACTGTGTTGCAGCGGCATCATCGGGGAGCGCCTGCCTATTCGACTGTACCTAACAGTGGGCATGCTGACCAGCGGCCTGTTCACTTGCCTGTTTGGACTGGGTTATGTCTACAACATCCACCACCTGGGCTTCTATGTATTTGTCCAGGTGAGACGCATCATAAAGCATTAGTGAATCATGAAACTGCACCAGTCATAGCACTGTCATGAAAATAGAACACACCGACAGGTACTTTTGCTAGAAGGGAAATTCTCTTCAGCTCTCTGCAGGTGGTAGGATAAAGTATCTTGCACAAGGACGCTGGGGGATATATTGTAAGAATGAATAACCCATCTTGCTACTCCAAAACACAAAGAGACACGCACACGTATATAATCACAGGTTTATTAACACAAACATAATACAGTATGTGTAGCTTACTGTGAAATGAATGCTGTCCTCATTTATCCTCTTGTGATTTCAGGTGGCCAACGGCTTGGTCCAAACCACTGGCTGGCCCAGTGTAGTGACCTGCATCAGCAACTGGTTTGGAAAAGGAAGGTAAGGTCGAACTGTTCCTACACTGACTTTAGCAAAAGAAAAACATAAAATATGCATTTCAAGTTTCAAAGTTTCATGAACAGTTTGTGGTTTTGTGTGATTTATCGGACAGTGTGTCAGGTAGGTTTATTATAATTATGTTATTACTTTAACATAACGTGACTTTTCATATATCCAGTCAAAACATTGTATCTAAAGTATTTGCTTATAACAATGACGTCACTGCTCTGTCATTAGCTGACACTGATTAACAATGACTGCAGCTTGCTGTGGACTTTGAACCACAGCCTACATTAGCCTTCCACCCATTGCCTTCTTATCTGCAGACGTGGACATGTCTCGCGTTGAACTGGGCTTGTTGAATGAGAGACCGAGATTTGTAAGCTCAAAAAAAGATTTATGAAAATATAAAACGGATCTGCAAATACACAAACAAATTCCACAAATAAAAAAAACTAATTCTTTGTTTTTTATGGGTAAAAGCCACTTGCTTGAATGCTTACTCCCCATGATTTAGGAAATGAGTTTTGATTTATTCTTTCCAGTGACCAAAAAGGTGAGAACAACATTTCAGAGGTGTGATGCATTACAACTAATGAAACAGCTGGAGTGTAACACAAAAGCATGAAACCTTTGAGGAGAATGAAATGACTCATTTTATCACATATGAATATGTATAGCCAGCAAGGAAGAGAGCCTCTGAAAGTCACTAACAACATGATGTGTCTGTCTGTCAGGCGAGGACTCATCATGGGGCTGTGGAACTCTCACACCTCAGTGGGAAACATCCTGGGATCTCTGATCGCCGGCTACTGGGTCTCTTCCAACTGGGGCCTGTCCTTCATCATACCGGGGCTCATCATTGCAGTGATGGGAGTTGTCTGCTTCTTCTTCCTCATTGAGCGTAAGTGCAGCCTCCCTGTTGGCTGGACATGTTCACACTTGTTGTCTTGAATTGTTTCTTATTGTGTATGAAGGAATTAGCTTCTCGTGCAGCTAATGCACTTTCTCAAAGGGCTTAACCTTTTTCTCCCTTGGTAAAGTCAGTTTCTACCCACACTAATGGTTTGTACGAAGGCCTTTGACTTGCTGAAAGAACATGTTTTAATTACATGAAGAAATAACTGTTACTAGCTGTGAAAGTACTTACTGTGGCCGTGTTCTTCACTTTGCTGGCTCACAATCAGTAAGCCACTTTTACCAGGACAGAAAATGGAGAAGCATCATTACCTTTATGCCATCTCTTTCCCTCTCCAGATCCAAATGACCTGAAAAGCATGTATGCTCAGAATTCTTCTCCCGGCAAGCGTGTGAGTACAGAGAGTGTTCTTGTGTCTTTCCTTGGTAAATAGAAAAATGTAAATAATTGCCTTCTTTCATTATTTTTAGATTGTTAAATCTTGTGAACGCTTGCATTTTCTACAACATGTCACTGTAAGATGTACCAGCATCCTTTAGTGTCTCAATTACCATACCCATTGCTGGATTTTTGTGGAATAAGAAAAGATTAACCTTAATAAATGACTGGAGAAGCAAAACAAATGCAGATGCTTCTATCACAGGGCACAAGAGCTGAACATAATGTGAATCATATGTTACAGATTTCACAGTCACCAGATCTCTGCCCATCTGAACACCTACGGGAGGGTTTAGACTTAGAGCAATGTTTTAAGGCCAAATATTTACATGTACAGGGAAATCTTTTTTAAGACAATTGGCCCAATTATTTCGCTAAAGTTTCACACTGTGAAAGGCCAAGATGAGCCACTTTGAATGCGTCTTGAAGGTGTGGGCTACATTTGAGAAGAGCTACTCTGACATCAGCCGTGCCCACTGCCCATAGATGTGTCAATGGACAGAGAGGAGAGACTCAAAGCCACCATCACAAGGCTCTGTAGCCTCGGCCTATAAGTAATAAATAAGCACACACACACACACACACACACACACACACAGTTGTCACAAAGATTTACAAGGCCTTTGTGACCATACAATACAGTGTTTCCCCTAGGTTTACTGCTTTGGAGGGGCAGCTCAACGTGCGGCGGGGGGGGAGATTGCGTGCGCGTTCTATTTAGTTCTCCCCTCTCCTTTCATCCGCTCTGTAGGTGTGTGCGCACGTGTAGGTGTGTGCGCACGTGTGTGTGTCAGCTGCGAAGCCCCGCCCTTCGCAAAACGGAGCGAAGGAGAAAATGTGAATGCGCAAAGTAGACAGGCAGAACTGAATCGTGCACATAAATTAGATCAATAGCAGAAGTGTTTAGTTTATTTAATAAAAGAGCACCTGTCAATGTGAAAAGTGAGTTATTAGTTGGTGTCATTAAAGGTGCATGTCTTCAGTAGGCAGAGTGATACAGACAGTGTCGGGAAGACAGGAAGTATTAAGAGAGGGACTAACACACTGTTGGTTTTGGTCTTTTCATGGTATTCGCTGGCAATAAGAAAAATATAGACTTATCCTTTAATGCCTGAAAAAATGAACTTGAACATGTGTGAATAATTATGTGCTTTATTCTTCATGCAGGTAAATGGACACCCTGAGTTGTATACTCAATACAAGGACAACAAAACCCAGGTGTGTGTCACTGTGTATGTTAGTGCATAGTGTATTGTATATGCAATACTGTTGTCTTCATCAGGAATGTAGTAGTAGTAGTAGTAGCAGCAGCAGCAGCAGCAGCAGCAGTAGCAGCAGCAGCAGCAGCAGCAGCAGCAGCAGCAGCAGCTTAGTAGCAGCAGCAGCAGCTTAGTAGTAGTAGTAGCAGCAGCAGCAGCAGCTTAGTAGTAGTAGCAGTAGCAGCAGCAGCAGCAGCAGCAGCAGCAGCAGCTTAGTAGTAGTAGTAGTAGTAGTAGCAGCAGCAGCAGCAGCAGCAGCAGCAGCAGCAGCAGCAGCAGCAGCAGCAGCAGCAGCAGTTTTATTATGATTTGATTGACCGTGACCAAACAGCACATCAACTGTCATCAGACTCATGTCCAAATCTAATGTTCATGTATTAGCCCAGTACTTATAGTAAGATGCTTATGAGAAAATATAGTTTCAAAGAAAAGTAACCCAAAGACACAGCGTTATTAAATTTGCATCCGTTGTTGTTTTTTGGTGTATTAATATTAGTCTTACAGACCACTGGCCAAACCAGTCACCATGTTGAGATACGTTTAACAGAGTTTAAGCGATCTAAAGCATGACCAGTAAGTGTCATCTTATTCCGCTGACAATTAACAATCATACAGAGAGAAGAGAAACAACCTGAAGACAAGACCACCAGTAGCCACAACTGCAAAACTAATCAAATAATAGTCCAGTAATGAACTGCTTTACATTGTAAAGGTATACCTAATGAACTGTTTAAATCAATGACATTAAACAAATGGAGTATAAAAGGATAGATTTTCCTTCCCAACACTCTAGTAAGTTGCATTTTATGTCATTGTAATTCCTTCAGGCATACTGCTATTACGAGGATAGTGTTCAAAACAGGAAGGTCAGTTTCTTCAGTGCTTCCAGTTGTTGGTTTCATGGTGATTCAGCATCTGTCAGATTTTGTGGAATGCTGAAGGAACACTAAAAAATCTTTCCCTGGCTGAATTCAAATGTCCGTCCTCCAGACTTGTGGACTGAGCCGTATATTGAGATGGTATATTGTCCCTTGACATTGTTATGTCTATGTGTCGTACGATACGTCCATAGCAAGAAATCATCAAGTGTACGATAAGCTGATAACGTCAAAATTATGTCCATATATTGTGTAATATCACATAACTAGACTAAGCCTTATAATATAATACTATATATATATTATATATATATATATATATATATATATATATATATATATATATATATATATATATATATATATATATATATATAATATAATATAATATAATATAATATAATGTGGACTGTAAGCTGCAGACTTATAATACTTACAGAAGACTAATAATTTTTGGATTAAAACAGTCCTTAGGACACGCCAGTCAAGCCCACGAGTCTTCAGATGCAGGGAAGACATTTGGATTCAGCCTCAGGGTTTCTTGATCCTTTTTGGAATGATAGTTGGGTTGGGTTTACCACATGAAATTGTTCTTCCTACTTCACTTCAGTCACCTCATGCAGATACATGCGGCGAACCCTGTTCATCTATTACACCAAATAAGTTAACAGTCCTAGATCAATGCTTGCATTGATAGTATTTGACACACGTGTGTTGGTGTGTAACATTCTTTTTTCCTGGAATAACAGGGGGGTGTTGCAACTGGGGACTTAATTGGATAAAATCATCTTTTATTACTCTTCCAATCACAGTTTGCCTAAGTTACCTCTGTTCCTCCTTTCATTTATTAGCACATACTGTGTCAGAGGTCACAATTCAAATGATCCTGTTCCTGCATGAACTTTCTGGGTTAGAAATCACTGAAACATATAAAAAAGCTACCCAAAAGTACTTTGAATGATTGGCTCTTGACTTCCATGCATTGACCATTTAGATCTCTAGATTTCATCTGCAGCCCCTGATCATTCTCCTGCTCTCCTACAGAGTTACGACACAGAGCTGCTGTTGCCAAGGGACAGTGTGTGTCCCCCCGCACAGCCCGTCGTGGTGGTGAAGAGGGAATCTGAACCGTCTGCCATCAGCTTTATGGGAGCTCTACGCATACCAGTCAGTTACACGCACACACACACTAACACACACAAATCTATCATCCAAAACACCTGCTTTTCTACTCGCAACCACATAGTGGCTGAAGTCAAAGCTAATGTAGAGCCTTCCGGATGATTACACGACACATCCTTCTGTTTCCGCTGAGCATCACAAAGTCAGTAAATGAATCTATGAACATTACAGATTTACTTTAAACCTTTAGGACACTGACAGGCAGCGGAAAGTAGTTCAACAAGTGAACACGTCATTAATATATTATGTTGACGTTGTATACATAAATAGATTCTCTGCTGTTTTGAATGTCAGATCAAGAGGTCATTATTGTGAGAAGGTTTTACTGCATCAGGGCAGTTGATCCAGACGGGGATCGTTCAGTCACAGAACATCGACTCCACCAACAAATAATGTGTGTGCTGTTTGTTTCTGCAGGGAGTGATCGAGTTCTCTCTGTGTCTGCTGTTTGCCAAGCTGGTCAGCTACACCTTCCTCTTCTGGCTGCCGCTCTACATCACCAAGACGGGTGAGGACTAAACACAACTACAGCCATTATTATTCTGTACCCGTATACTAATCATATTATGATGATTATGTATACATTTATGTTCTTTATCTGTTTCTTCTCAATTCTTAACTGACACGATACGATGTTAAATATTAAGGAAATATTTAAACACAGGTGAATGCCATGTTTTTAGAGCTACACCATTAAATGCAAATATTCCAGATATCGCATGCTTTGTATACACATCACCCCAAAATGCACTATTGGTATCTTTTACACGTCATTGTCACATTATCTGCGATGTCTCCGCCTGTCAGCTCTCTGTGGCCGCCTGAGTAATGTCACATTGTTATTGTGCTGTGGTTCAGTGTGTAGGCAGAGCAGCACACTCAGTGTAACACCACCAGGGGTCATGTGTCAGACTAAACACTGTGCCAGAAAGAAATGAATTGAATGAACAGGCACTGAACACAACTCTCTCTCTCTCTGTGTGTGTGTGTGTGTGTGTGTGTGTGTGTGTGTGTGTGTGTGTGTGTGTGTGTGTGTGTGTGTGTGTGTGTGTGTGTGTGTGTGTGTGTGTGTGTGTCAGCTCACCTTGATGCCAAGAAAGCTGGAGATCTCTCCACCCTGTTTGATGTGGGAGGAATAGTTGGTAGGTGCTTTTTGTTCACACTTTCCTCTTATTTGGCTGGTATCTTGACAGAGAGACAGAACTGTGTGTGTACATATCCACAGGGGGGATCTTGGCAGGAGTGATCTCAGATAAACTGGGGAAGAGAGCCACCACCTGTGCCGTCATGTTGCTGCTGGCTGCTCCTACTGTAAGTTTCCACTGGATGGCCACGCTCATCCAGAAGTCCCAACAGCAAGCTCAGTGACTTCTACCAATGTTGGATCAGGAAGTTTACAGTCCAATTTTTACTGAAGCCAAATGTGTGTGTTTGTAAGCAGTGGAGCATTAGACAGATTACACAGCGTCTTTTGTTTATGATGTCCACGAAGAAGACGCGGCATAATTAATGCCACTTTAAGTGGACTCTGATAACTCAAGAAAGCTACGGCATAGTGTTGACACATTAGACCCAGACATCCTCTTTACATATCTCCTTTCACTTGAAATGAATGTAACATCAGGCTGCTGCTTATTGACTGAAAGTGTGTGTTTTGACCGTCATGCTTTCTCTTTGTCCTGCAGCTGTATGGCTTCTCCATGATCAGCGAGTTCGGTTTGGGGCCAACCATCGGTAAGAACAGCTCTCTCTCCTCAGCCCACTCAGAGCTAGTACTGCATGATCACATGATGTATTCATTAGTTGATTGGCTGATTATTCAGTGGCACTTTTAAGAAGCAATTGGTCAGTACTGCTAAAACATTTTCTGGTTCCAACTTCTCAAATGTGAAGAAAGCCTGACTAATCTTTGCTTTATGTCCTCATATAATGAATGGCTTTGGGTGATGAGATAAAATGAAATGTTTGAAGGAATCACATTGTGCTCTGAGGACTTTGTGAGGGCCATTTGTTGTTTTTTACATTTTATACTCTAAATAATTGATCAATTGTTTGATAAACAATTATTTAAAGTTCATTTTATTAACTAACTAGTTTTTACAAGTAACTTTTCTTGTTATAACGTATCACTTTATTACTAAACCTTCTCGTTATTTCACATAATCAACATATCTCATTAAAACAAACTTAGACCTAGTAATGGCTTAAGACGGGACATTGGAGCCTACTGTGGACAGTGATTGATTTATATGGTGAAGTTATATTCACTGAAAGTATCATCCATCAATCATCTTTAGCCACTTATCCTATGGAGAGTCGGGAACTAACACATAGTGCTTATTAACACGTATGCCTGGTACAAACTATGTTTAATACTAAATTTAGAGCAAGAAGGCAGCGTTCACTCTGTGGGCGGGCGGAGGTGGTGGTGGATATTGGCTTCTCATCATATAATATGATATGATTTATTTAGTATCCAGTAATAACATACATACAACATCTTTATAATGCAAAAAGGACCTTGTTCAAACGAGAAATGTTTTACATTGAAACAAGAAACTGCTGCCGTATTGAACATGTGGTGATGTGTAGAAGCCTTGATCCATATTTATTCTTAGAATTACACCTCAGAATTCTCTAAAGAGCCAACTGAAGAGCAAAGAAGTTATTTGCTGAAATTGAAGAATAAGACACATTTATCTAGTGACTCACTTCCTACAGTGAGGTGAAGCAGAAGATCTAAACTGCTGATCACAGGTATGTTCACAGAGGAATAAAAGCCAATCTTCAATCTTAACATTTCTCAATGATATGTTAATAATATATATAGAAGTTTTTTATTATACGTTTTATACACACCTGCACAGATGTGAGGTTTGTAAAACCAAAGTTTCTCAGCTGTGGGTGTGTGCTCTGAGGTAGTAGCTTTAGAGTCATATTGCATAAACCAACACAGATATACCAACACTTAAGCAAACTATCCCTCTGTGTCCAGCTGCTAATCATGTACCCAGATTAATGAGGTCACATGACCTGGCTAAATGTATCAGAGTAGCTCATCAGCACTGATTGGTTGATTAGTTGGGCCTTAATGATCATCAGTGGCTCATTCAGTGCAGACACTGTAGCTCCACTGATGACTCCTAATTCATTCACATTGAGCTCATGACGGTCACAGCTGCAGTTCATTATCTTCACAATATGCCAAAGGGAATGTGTGATGATACAGTGTGATGCAGCAGAGGATGAGGTGCAGCTGATGAAGTAGAATTACCAGAAGACACATTGACATCAGTGGGGTATGCCTGCTCCATGTACTGCCAAGCTTTCACTTGATCAAAATGCCACACATACTTTCAGAGGGGGAACATTGAGTTACACAGGAGTACAGTGGAAGTGGGTATCTGTAGAAACTCTATGAGCTAGTACCTACCCAGTCTGTGTTTCTCAGGCATGCTGTTAGTGTGTGGAGGCCTAGTCAATGGACCATACTCCCTCATCACAACTGCAGTGTCGGCTGATTTGGTAAGTGTGTTAACTCTAATTCCAGTCTACTGAATGTGTACATGATTATGCACTCAATCAGCACAAACACCCTCTCTCATCCCCTCTCTCTTTTGACCTTTCACCCTAGGGCACCCACAAGAGTCTGAAAGGCAACGCCAGAGCATTGTCCACTGTCACTGCCATCATCGATGGCACAGGATCTGTAGGTCAGTATCACTGATCAACACACATTTAGGTTTCCGTACTGAAACACAAATAGAAGAACCCAGAAATGCTATATGACCTTCTATCATGCACTTACCAAAAGACACAAATAAATCTAATTAATGGATAAGACTAGTGTTATTCAAAATGTTTCTAAATGTCAGCAAATCCCATGAACAACCAAACCAACAATGTGTTAGTGCTTTTTCTAATACCTTTCCACTTCCCTGCCCTGTCTGCACTCCGCCCCAAGCCCATTGGTTCCATCTTTTAAAAACAGCTGGCAACTGTAGTTATTTAACTAGGATAAAGTCCCCTTTGGTTTGGGACTATTTTCAGTGGCGGATTAATACACATTTGGTGCTCTAGTGAGTATTTAAAGCAGCAGAAAGGTTTATGTTGGGTTGAGTCAGAATAAACTACAATGTGTGTGTGTGTGTTCATAGTACCCAGTGCAACAGTGTGGCTCATTGACAAGTTTCTAATAGTTTTATGAAGCTCTATAACACAGAGGAATTTGAGAATTAGACATGAATCACCACTGTTATATTTTAACGATCTGCTTAGTGGTGTTCATGTTGACATATCTTCTGTTATTTCTCGATTTAGTGTAGCAATTTCCATGAAATCTAAGATTTACTTAGAATTCAACCTGTCCGTCCATCATTAAAGTGTTGAGATTATCCACACAGACACGTCCTGCTTGTGTTTATGCTGCCAGGTGCAGCACTGGGCCCCCTGCTGGCAGGGCTGTTGTCTGCAGGCGGCTGGGATCAGGTCTTCTACATGCTGATGACGGCTGACTTCCTTGCTCTGTTGGTGAGTGCTTTAAAAAGTATCATTACCAATAATAGCAGTGGTTGTAAATGAGTTTAGGGGAATATTGGACTTAACATTCATCACATGGACACAAACATGATTACAGATAAAGTTGATGTCAACATAACAACTTAATAAGGTGATCACATATCAGATGTTGTGTTTTTAGCTTGTTCTGCTGCCCCCAAGTCACCAAAGAAAAAATCAATTATTGCAGCTTTAAATGCAGGTTTTGATGGCAGCACTACGGCATAGCAATATGTTTAAAATGGTTACTGGTTAATAATGGTTCATTTTTAACGATGTGTGTGCAGTGTTTGCTACGGCTCGTCACAAAGGAGCTGACCTCAACTAAACCCCGTCCCATCTCCGCTGTAGAGTAAGTCCTGCTTTTATCCTCTTCATCATTGTCATTTTTTTAATGTTCTGTTTCTATTGGATGTTCTTGCCTATATATGTGTGTATGTATATATATGTATGTGTATATATAGATATATATGTGTATATAGTATATATATATATATATATATATATATATATATATATATATATGTGTTGTATATATATATATGTATATATATATGTCTCTTTTATATCTATATATATATATATCTAACTATTATAATATAAATATATTATAACATAGATTAGATTATAAGATATCTACTATTATAGTATCTAGATATATATATGTATTTATAGATGTTAATATATATATCTATATATATAATATATATCTATATATTAGATATATATCTGTGATAATATCTAATATATATATATATATATCTATCTATATCTATATCTCTCTATAGATCTTTTATATTAGATAGATATATATATATATATTATATATCTATATCTTATATATATATCTTTAGGTGGTAGGTGGTTATTCTCTCGAGTATAATAAGTTATATCTATATATATATATATATTTTTATATTATCTATCTATCTATCTCTACTATATATTTGTGTGTAATATATATCTATATTTTGTCTATTCTATCTATATATTCTAGTTATCTATCTATATTTTTTTTTATATCTATATCTCTCTATATATCTATCCACACATTATATCTTATATCTCTCCTATAATATATACTTCTATCACCCCTATCTATATATCTCTATATTATTATATATCTATATATATAACACACTATATATATATATATGTGTATATATATAAACTCACAAGTGAACTTGGTTAATAGAGCAGTTCAAAAGGATGGATGTGTTGTGTAGGGATGTAAACTGCCTTGATTACTTTATTATTGAAAAGGATAAAAGTCCTTTCTTCTGTGGTCATTGTGTTCCTTAATTGACAAGTTCGATTTTCATAGACTGTTATTGATCCACACTCTAAAAACTTAATGACACCCAACTTATCAATATGGTTGTAATGTTTGTCTCTACTTCACAGGTTGAAGGAACACTGAGCACTTTGATTGCACTGCCTCCACGTAGGAACACACACACGCACGCTGCTTTATAACCACTTGTCTAAGCCTGAAATGGACTTTGGCTCTGACAATAATTGGACTCTCCTGGACATGAGACATTTACCACACACACAGACACACAGACACACAGACACACAGACACACAGACACACAGACACACAGACACACAGACACACATCTATTTCTCACCTCTTCCTCTATTGACCTATTTCCTATGGCAGCCACGTTGAGCTTGAACAAACTACCTGCTCAGTCTACTCAAAGGACTGTCAGATATATGAAAGTAGCCTTCTTTAAAGTCTATATTAGAACTAGAAGTGACCTGAGCTATTTATTTTGGATAGCCATCTTTGAAACAGCAACTTCCATGATTGTGTCCTTATAGATCCTGCTGTCATTATCTTCCTATTCTCATCCTTATAAGCACACCAAACCCTGACTCAACCATAACAGTCAAGTTTATATCCAACCCAACGTATTATACCTAAGGGACCATTTTTCATTGTATACCTAAACCCAGCCTTTCAGTCGGACCATGGACCAATCGGAGATCTCAGAGGGGATTAAAAAAAAGGGTCATCAGAATCGGGATCCTTTGCCAGACCCAAACAAACATGTGTGGAGGTTGTTCTAAGATTACTTAAAGACTACAATTCTGCATTCCTAAATCAATATATTACTTTGATTGCTGTAAAAAAAAAATACAAACTTAAAGTTGTTTGTTTGTCAGGCTTGGTGGGAGACATCATGTAGAGGCTAAACTCCTGCAGTTAGCTGCTGCACACACTTGTAGCGTCCTATGTTCACACTGTTGAGCTGGTGTTTAAAACAAATCTGTGTGTTAAAAAGAAAGAAGTGGAATCTCCCACTGTGTGCTGTAAACCAAACCCACTACAGCCCTCCTCTACTGTGTGGAAGTTGCTGTTTCAATGTCACCTTTGCCTTACTGAACCAAAGAGATTGTGGGGATCATGTAATTTAAATAAGAGACTACTTATTTAAGTCATTTAAGTTATTCCTGTCTGTTTTGTGGTGGTTTCTGTTTTGTTCTGAATTTGTTATGAAATGAAGGCACCAAAGTTGTATTTTTATATAAAACCTGCAGATACTGATGTATGTCTGTGGGTGGGTTTGTGGGGATCTGAGATGCAAGAATGTAATTGTTTTGTCAAACTTTATATGGATATATTTTGCAGGTTAATGTTGATACATTAGGTTAATGTGAAAGATAGTTGGTCATAGTGACAGAATTTTATCTTCCAATATCTTGTAAGCATTTATTTTATTGTTTAACATTTCTAACTATATTCTGTTAATGTTATGGCTGTAAACTGTATTAGAGTAAAATCCACAAAATACAAACGCCTTGTAATGATATATACATTTATATTTTAAACTTCATGATGGTAGCATTGAGACATCATTATGCCTTCGTTAGAACAAGACCACATGTTGTGTATAGTTAGTGTGTGTCAGTGGTAGGCCTCGTGCTACATTGTGTGCCTTGTTTGTTGTTCTTCTTTTTACTGGGCAGTGTTTCCTTCTTTGAGAATGAATGTGGTTTGGGGATGGTTCACTCCCAAAGCATTCTGCAGAAAAATAATAAACCAATTGTTTTCCTCACTGAACTGTTCCTGGGTCATGTTTTTGATGGCTTGGCTGTTTTTGCACACAGGTCGGCTAAATCTGTCTAATTCATGTCATGAAGAGTCCTCAAGTCTCAGCTGGAGGTGGCAGGTGTCATCTGAAATGGTAAGCTTCTGACAGACAGAAACCTACTCAGTGACACAGGCAGACAAGAGATGAGGCACACACACACACACACACACACACACACACACACACACACACACACACACTCGGATTGGAAAGGGGTACATTCCAGGCATATTGATCCTTGATTTGAGCTAGGACTCCACTAATTACACTAAATCCAAAATCCCCCCTCCCCTTTCACTTTGTCTTGTGGTTTGATGTGGAAAGAAATAAAAGTTCAAGTTGACAGCCAAAGTGACGTAAAGGAACAGTTCACAATTTAGGGCATGCTTTTTTGCTTTCTTGCGGAGAGTTAGATGAGAAGATTGATATCCGTCTCCACGTGGAGATTGGTATCAATTTTCTCAAGAAGTGAACAAGTGTATTTTACACAGTCAAAGTATTCCTCTAATTCCCATGGCTGAGATCCACCAGGGCTCATGAGAAAGCAGCTGATAATTACATATACATGTAAAGTGGATTATTCAACTATCAGAATACAAACTCAAAAATATATAATCCCTAGAGTATGTTGAAGTGTTGCCATCGACTAGTTTAGCAGTTCAAGACAGACAGATTTGTTTACGGTAAAGATTATAGTCATTACTCCTCATTCATTATACACGAGAATAGATTATTTCATAACATTTGGAAAAGATGTGGAATTGGATTTAAGTGACCATGCACCTGCGATCTATCTGCAATTAAAGCATAATATACGGAAACTAAACTCAAGCCTCAATGAACCTTATTTTGAAGAGCAAATTGAACAAACTGAGACTGGTGCAGGATACATTGGAAGACATTGAGAATATAAGAATGAAATTGACATTCTGGCTACACAAGAAATCAAGAAAAACCTAATGTTCCTTAAACAGAGGCACTATGCAAGTGGATCTACATCTATAAAAATGTTGGCATTGAAACTGAAAGAAAGATGGCCGAAAATACAATCACCAAAATAAAAGAACCAAAAATAAGTAAGTAAATAAGTAGGGAGCATCTTTACTCAAATTATACACAACACCTTCCTGAATTCCGTTGATCTCCCCACGAACAAAATAAAACAATGACTGATGATACAAATGAAGGTGATTTAAAAACTGCAATTAGTAAACTTAAATTGGCACCAGGAGGGGATAGGTATACGGCAGAATGGTATAAGGATTCAAAGATGAGTTAACACCGATTATAAAACGGACATGTCAAATCAAGCAATCTGATTGGTTCTTAGCCGTGGTATAATGAGCGTATATCACGGGTACAATTGTAGTTACTTTTAGTACTTTAGTCAGTATCCTTCCCGTCTGAGAAAAAGCTACAACCGTTACAGCTGTTAAATGACTTTACAAAGCTTTACTCTGGAGGAGTGGATCGATCAGTGCCTATCTCCAGAGAAAAAAGCCCCTACAAGACGACATGCAGAGCTACGTGAAGAGCAGGTACACCAAATGGAAAAAAACCCAAACGAACAGAACACCGTGAAGCAAACAAAATGGGCAGTTAAGTGCTTTGAAGACTGGTGTCAGGATAAAGCTGTGGTCATAGACTTTCAGACGTCGACAAAATGCAGAAGGCAACAGAGGGACTATTTTATTTTGAACATCATTATTTAATAATAAAAACTATTTAAATTGGAGTGTGTATTTTTCTTTCATATTGCCACACTTGGTAACCGTTTTATAAAAGCTCACTTCAGACCGTGATATATGGTCATTATATCACAGTTAAGGGGGTTGTACCACGGCCCCTTAACTGTGATATAATGACCATATACCACGGCTTGTCGTGAGCTATTGCTTAATTATACTCTCTACACTGAACTGGGTTTAAAAAAAAAGAGAAACAACCACCACCTTGGAAGGAGGCGATAATCTCTGCTATACCAAAAGAAGGCACAGTTTAAATGGAATGTGGGTTATTTAGACCAATATCCGTTTTTAATGTACATTACAGATTTTTTACAGACTTCCATCAGAACCAAACGATTTGAAAAGTTCTTACCCAAATTGATACATAATGACCAAACAGGTTTTATTTGACAACGGCAAACACAAAATAATGTACGACAAACACTACAAATTATGGACCAATTAATTATTCCTCACAATGATTATTAACAATGATTTACCATGGTAGGAAACACAGACCTTACTTCTCGTCACTAGGAGAAGCGGCAAAGCTTTATGATAGCAGCCATTTGCTCTTTTCTTCTGTGCATGTTTTTGTTTTGCTTATTCTTGAGACTACTTCACTTGAGAAAAGCAAAGCACTAATGTGAGAACATGCTTCGCTTAATCCAGCCATACAATCACAGTGTGCGAGGATAACATCGCCGCTCTTCTCACTCACAGACCACGGCTTGAGCGGTGTATCTCGAGCTCTTTGAGAGTGATTTACACGGGCATGGACGAAATACAGGGTAACAACTACAGCTCACCAGGAGAAGTTAGAAGTAGGTACTAATTGTAACTAATGGATTTATTATGGATTAATAAATATTTGACTAATAAGCTGTTTTATTATTATAAGAACTCATTTGGGGTGCTCAGTGTTTATCTTCTATACTATAGGATCTGTTTCAAGCAACCACAAAGAGGAACATATCATACCACTGCTGTCTTACATTGTACACTTAAGAAACATACAGCATCTGTTTTGTTTGTTCATTATTTAATGAACATAAATCTGAGACTCAGTCCTTGGTGTGCAGCATCAGGGGGCTGAGTGACGTCACTCAAACTTGTCTCTGATTGGTGGAAATGGAGATATTACAACTGTGTGTGTGTTTGAGTGAGAGAGAGAGAGAGAGAGAGAGAGAGAGAGAGAGAGAGAGAGAGAGAGAGAGAGAGAGAGAGAGAGAGAGAGAGAGAGAGAGAGAGAGAGAGAGAGAGAGAGAGAGAGAGAGACTTTAGGTGAGCGCGCGCAGACCCAGTTGGTCTGTAGAGGCGGGGACGCGCGTGGACAGGCTTTATGAGATGCTGCAGATAACGAGGTGCCAGAGAAAGAGTTGGAGAAAAAGAGAGAGAGAGAGAGTTTATATCGGTGTGTTTGACAGAGAGACAGGCAGGTGGGATGTTGTCGGACCGCTGACTCCACTTTCACCACCTTTGGTTTGTTTAACGGCGGGGGGAGTAGGATCGGAGCGGCGACACGGAGCCCGGAGCAGAAATCGCACAGCGACGCACCGACGCCTGTGAGAGGAGAGCGGACCATGGGCTCCGCTTCGTCCTCCTACCGGGTCATTTACCTGGACGTGGACGGCAGGATCCAGAAGGTACGGTACACACAGGGTATACTATATGAAAGCCATATGTCAACCATGTTAGCAAAAACAAGAAGAAAACACTGCAGTTAGTCTGCAATAATTTGTAGGTTATAGCCAACACTACAAAAAAGTAAAATACCTTCATAGAAAACCCTTTCTTATAGGTTAACACCAAAATGGCCAGTATTAGATAATTGCTATTTCACAAGAAGAAGCAGGGGGAATGTGGTTGGTTGAATTATGAGGGGGAAGGGATTACTTTCAACTGCACAAACATGAAAATGGACATTATGAATGATTAAAAACGTAACTTTTGAAATAAAAGTTACCGTGATGACAAAAACAAAAACAACTATATATCTTTATAAATACATTTTATGATGTTTAATGATCAATGTCAGAATTGCTGAATTGTTTGTTATGAAATTGATTATTAATTAATGAACTAATTTTATATTGCCCATCGTGGAGTTCCATAATAAGACTATACAAAAGTCATTGTGGTAGCCTAGTATATAAATAATATATATATATAATAAATATTGTGATGTGGGTAACACCTTGAAAGTGTAAATCTCTACAGTAATATCTGTATGGATAAAAAAAGAAAAGAAACTTAAGTAGTATAATGTCACTTAAATGTTAATATTGAGTATAGACAAGTTACTGTGATGTCTTAAGGGATTTATAAAATGTCATTAAGCATCATAAAGTTGCTATAAATTCACAGTGTAAAGTGGACACTCTGCAAGTCCATATATGGATTTTATAGAAATTAAATGTGGTCAGTTTCATTTTGTTAGCAGTAGTTTGTTATTGTGCCTGCACTGCATCTGTTTCAAATAACTAAAAGAAAACGGTGTCATAAAACCCTTACAAAAACATTAGTATAGCAATATTATAATTCCCCAGTAATGTTGAGACGTGATGCCACAGAGAGGAATACATTGCTGAGTGAGTGTGAATTGGTGATTATTTACAGTCCATACAGGCAGAGTCATTTCACAGGTTTGTCCATCTTGCAAGATTTTAATTTACAATCCCTGAAGACCACCAGATTTCTTTACTGATACGTCACCAACACTGAGTTTCGTGACTCTCAGCTAACTTCATTCATCCTTTCATTTATTCATCCATCCATTTTCTGAACTTGTTATTCCTGCTCAAGGTTACACAGTTACTCAGTTCAGTTAAAGGGAAACCTAAATCACTGTCTGCCTCAACCACAAGAACAAAATCCCACCAGAACATCCAGATTTATTGCGATCTGAACCATGCCTGCTACAGTAAAATTAAATAAATGAATCACTGCACTAATAGGAAACATCATTACTTCCTCAGTTTCAATAAGGAAAAGCTAAATACCCCGTAAGCACAACATTATAATATTGTAATTGTCAACACACATCTAAAACACACTTCATGCACTCACTATTCCACATAATCAGTCAAGGGCAGTGTACATTTCAGATGATTTGTCCCATTATTGCACCGCTGAAGTCCATCTCCAGACTGGAGTGTTGAGGCGGAGAGCGCAGCCAGAGCTCTGTTTACATTGACAAACCAATGGAGGAACAGCAGCTCATAAAAGGCCATATAATAAGGTTTATGCCTCTCCGGCACTTTGCATTTATTGCGTTGTGTCTTTTTTATGGAGTTCACACAGAGTGTGTGTGCTGCAAAAAGTTTCCTCATGCAGACGTTGTTTATATGCAACAGGTTTGCTCTTGTAAAATTTAAACAGCTGTTAATACAGTTTAATGTGTTTCAAGCATCCTGCAGGAACATGTTGAGTTTGTTGTGTCTTGAGAGTCCTTGTGTAAATGAAATGGAATAGGAGATCAGCTACATTTAATTAGAAAACATTTGAATTTTCTCTCACGGCATCTTTGTTTTTTTTGAAGGGTTAAATATCTCAATGTTCTGGTGTGTGTGTGTTTTTCCCCCGCAGCTGTGTATTTGTATCTGATGCCTCACCACCTGCCAAGTCTTCTGTATTGGTCGTCGATAATATTGAGCTGTTTGTTCGTAGGATCGGTGGTCACTAGGCTGGACATGCTTAGAGAGTCCCTGTGCAAGCTGTGTAACAGACATGGAGATTTGGATTTAGGTTTTAATATTAGATTAGTTTCAGGTCAGGGTTTCAGATTAAAGGTTATTCATTTGGCTATGAGAGGATGAAGGATGGATAAGGAAATCAATATCAGTGGATGGCCCAGTGTTCCTGTTTTGACACATATTGTTTATTTGTTTTAAATTACAAATCTGTCCATATTTAGCTCCACTTTTCAGACACACGCGAGGTGAACAGCAGCTTGTATTACAAAGCCATGTTATGACTGCGTCGTGCGTTCTGCCTTTTCCCTGCAATCATGTTTTTCCTTTTGTTGTCTCACGTCCTTATTCAGGCTAATCAGATTCTGGTTAGCATGTCCTGTTTGTGTGATCAGATGTGAATATGCCGTATTTTTTATTTGCATAACAGTGGATGCATCTGGTTTATGGTGTAGGATCATCATCCTGGGTGCATTCAGCAGCAGAAGGGGGCCGATTATGATAAGGTGGGGTGTGTTATTGAAATCACTCATGGCATCTTAAAATAAGAACATACATTTTTATAGCAGTGGTTAATACTATGGAGAGAAGTTTTAAATTAAAGCTCTGCGTTTTAACATCCTAAGAAGGATTAAACTAAGGAAATTAATTAATTTAATGCAAAAACAAAGACTCTGTATGTTTTCTCATCAGTAAAAGAGCAATAGAGGTTTCATCATATCCCACAGGACACTTGTTTACATTGTCATTATGTTATTTCCCTCTTTAGCTGCTATTAAGTTTTTCTTTTATAAAGAGTGCCAAATAAGTACTTATCTCTCTCTTATTTCTGTTCTTCATCAGTACAGTTTAGCATTGTTTTTGTATTGACATGAACAGTAAATGATAACAAAACAAATGCATGCATACTTAAATCGGGAGGGCAGCACAAGGAAGCACCTAAGTGTTTACACCGCAGCATTAGGCAGATTTGAGCAAAGTTAAAACATTAGCAGTCAAATTAAATATACATATACTGCATCTAGTTAAAACGAGAACTGAGACCAGAAAAGTCACCTAAAGACAAGGGTTTATGGGTAGCAGAGGAAGGATGTTGATGTCCGGAAGAAGCAGTAGCTGTTCTGCATTCATACCCATGATGCTTAGCAAAAGTTAGAGGACACAGAGTTACAGATTTGTTGTGGTTTTCCCGACCATAACAATTTTAAATCGGGAAATATGAGTTGAGCACTGAATGACTTGTACATTTGCAGTATTAAATGTTTTCCACTGCAGCTGTAGATGTGTGGTGTTTCTGAAGTACTGAGCTCCACCAGTCCCTGTCTCTTCCACCTGTGACAGGCTGCCACTGCCAGACTGCTTAAGTGCTCTTTGACCGCTTTCCTCCTCTACAATCATGCTAAGTGTGAAATGTATGCTCTATATCAGAGGTGGGGAACCTCCGGTCTCCGGGCCGTGTACGGCCTGCAAGACCATTTGATCCGGCCCTCGACGTAATTCACACGCAAAAAATCTAGAAAAAATCCCAAAGAATTCTAGACAGCAATAGAATAAAACGGGCGACTGACTGGGTCAAGGGTCAGGGTCCTTGAACACAACACGTGGTCACGTCATGTCAAACTTCAATATTAAATGAGACGGTCAGCGAACGCAGCAGTGGCGAGTGTAAAACAGAGAGAGGTGGATGCGGAATGTTCCAGGAGAAATGGACGAACGATTATTTCTTTGTGGAAGTTAAAGGCCAGTGTGCCGAGTTTGTGCGGACGCGCTTCCGGTGATGAAAAATAATCTCGAGAGTCATCACAGCACGAAGCATGCCAAACTGCACGAGCTGAAAGGACGAGTGTGTTTGGATAAAGTTAACGCTCTTGGGTGGAGTTTGGCTCAACAAGCAGCTCTCTCCAGAGCGTAACATACAAACATGGAGAGATAGAGAGGTAGACCCCCACACCCAGACTGTTCCACCACTGCTGTGCAGTTATCACTGCCATTTACAATACTCACTTCATTTTCTATCAACCACTTGGTACTTATATTATTTTTTATTCTATTTAATTATTGTGTACTGCCTTTTTACTTCAGAAGTTATTTTGCTGTAACAAGGTAAATAAGGATTTCTGATAAAACGCAAAGATAGATGGATAAAAAAGTAGCTTTTTCGCACAGCATGAAAGAAAAGTGAAATGAATGGGCTGCGTCTTTAAAACATTTAGCAGAGGTTATGAGTTCAATAATTGGTACGGCCCTTGAAGGATGTTGTAAAAATTGAAATGGCCCTTGATAGGAAAAAGGTTCCCCACCCCTGAGCTATAGAGTGTCTCTAAAATGTTCATATACTGCCAGGCCTCACCGTGTCATCTCTCGTGGCCACTTGGCTGTTTGTTGGTCTTCGATGCCATCACATGCAAATACGAGCTTTATCTTTGTGGGTCATCCCTCTTTGTATGCTGTGGAGTGACATAAATCATTTGTCATGTTCAATGACAGTGATTGATCTTGTTTATGAAGCTGTAGGAGGAAAAGGGACAAAAACCACAAAATATTACCTGCCGCTGTGCTGCAACGTGCACATTCTTTAATCAGAAGAAGAGCCTCGAGCGTGGGAAGCTTGAATGTCAGACTCAAGAGTTTCTCCCCAGTGGTTGATTGCTCCACTTTCACATAACTATAGTCAGAGGAGGAAGGAGAACTTTGATATCCTGCTGCAGGACGACTGTTGGTCTGCAGATGTTTAATTAGAAGTACAAAAACATATCCAATGATCAGAAAGACGCTGATTTAAAATGTACTCCAAATGAAATGTCGTTCAACAAAAGTATTCTGCCATGTGATCTTGAAAGAGCTCACAAATGTCCCTCATAACATATTTTGCACATAAGAATAAACAAGATTAAGATTAAGATTGCACACCAGTAAACTCATGTGTTAGTGTACTACATTTAATGTCAGCAATTGTACCTGAGTGTCTGAATGCTAAGTGTGAAATGTTTGCTCGATATGGTGTCTCAAAAATGACCACAATAGAATGAAAAAAGTAGTGTCCATGGAATGTATAGTACTTCCCACAATGAAATGAAAGTTACAGTTCAACAACACTAACACTCTGACAGGGATGCAGATCAAAGTGTACTGCTTTCGTGGGATATAGACCTGTACTCCAGAAGCAGTAGGCCTACAGTAGGCTACCTACTGTAGGCCTACTGTTTATTATTTATATATTTATATTACATATGTTTGATCAAATACCTCAATATCTACCTCTATTATTTCAACGATATTGTAGGGTTGACTGTTGCTTTTACACAATAATTACACATTGAGAATTTTGATGAATAAGTATCACCAGTAATGTGGCTAAAAGCAAATAATAATAATACATTATAAATGGACTGGCTTTTATATAGCACTTTTCCAATCTTTACGATCACTCAAAGCGCTTTACAACACATGTCATTCACACAGAGTTAGAGGCTACCATACAAGGTGCACATCAGCTCATCAGTAGTGTAACCATTCACACACACACTCACACTCACACACTCACACACCGTTGGCCATCGGGAGCAATTTGGGGTTCAGTATCTTGTATCATAAGGACACTTTGACATGCTGACTGCAGGGGCTGGGGATGGAACCACCAACCTTCCAACCGGTGGCCCTAATTTACAATACAATTTGTTATTAACATAATAAACCTGACAACTAGACCAAAAATATCGATCTGTTATCATCTGATATGCAGGAGTTATGTGATAAATGTGATATTTTTACTCTCCTTATTTACTCTTACTTACAACTTACAAAGTTGTTGTGTCATAAATAATAAATCATGTGTGTGTGTGTGTGTGTGTGTGTGTGTGTGTGTGTGTGTGTGTGTGTGTGTGTGTGTGTGTGTGTGTGTGTGTGTGTGTGTGTGTGTGTGTGTGTGTGTGTGTGTGTGTGTGTGTGTTCTCCATCAGGTTGTGTTCAGTAGATTCTGCAGCCTGTGTGACATTAAGGAGCTGTTCTGTACAGCCCTGGGTGTGCCAAGGTAAAGCATGCACACATACCCAAGACACAAGCACACACACACACACACACACACACGCACACACACACACACCACACAGAGACATCCATCCATCAGCTCTGTTAATGCCGTCAGCTTGAGTACAGTATAGTGATTATTGTGTATTGTACATGAAAGTGCTGCTATTTAAGAATATGTGTATAGTTGATAAAGAAACATCTGGAAACACCATATGATGTGATAAAGCTTTGGGAATGCATAATGACAGAAATGTTTCACAAAAACAATAAACTCAGTTACCCTGTATAAGCTTTGAACTGCTTTGGAGAGACACCTACGTTTGCTCACCCTTGCATGCATTATTTGTGCTTTTTACAAGTGCAACACTAATAGGATTATAATCTTTATGTTAACTTGTGTCCCCGTCAGTTTTCTCATGGTGATTGCTAGTGCTCCTGGGATTAAGAGGACGACAGAATGATGGAGACCTTTTATGCACATTCCTCTAAAGAGAAAGTTATGGATAATTAAACTTAATGCTTCGTATTCAGGCCTGAATGAGGAAATGCAGACTGTTTCTATGAAATATATAATATCTTAACTGTATATTATTCTATATTCTCTCTGATCTCTGAGTGCAAAGTTACAACCAGCTACACTACCATTAGTTGTGAAGACAGGTAATGTTATGGTCTCCCTGAGGAGGCTTTGTTTGTTATGTGATTAAAGTGAGTCTATTTTCATTATTTTATTGCTCATTATATGAAGATTTAAAGCCATACTTTGTACTTAAACGACTTCATCAGACGGTTATAGGGTTTTAGAAAGGAAGTCTTGTTTGACTACATTTATAGAATCATATGCATGTCAGCATTGTCATTGTTAGCATGTTAGCATGCCGATACAAGCCTTAGTACAGTCTCAGAGCTGCTGCTAGCATGCCTGTAAACTCTTGTTAAATAGGTCAGTGAAACCCCAACAAACTGTTTATTGTAATGATGTACCTCATGTTGTTAACTTCTTTAGAAGTATTACAATCTTCCAATGAGCCTGTCTGTTTTATCATGACCTACAAGTTCTTGAGAAACTCCATTGAATCTCATTGTAACATGGTTTTGTAACAATGGTTGTGTTATTGCAGTAGAGACATGATTGCTTATGGTCCCTGGAGGAGGAGTTCATCTTATGTTGCCCAGACAACATCCTTATTCAGTGTTCTGCTCAAGGACACATGTGGATGGATGTTTTGCTCTGACGGAAGATTTGAGCCGGACCTTTTGGCTCTCCTAAATGTCTATACCACCATTCTACCCATTAGCAGTGTTAGCACGAGTCCCAACGATATGCCCATCTTTTTTGAATATTAGTGAGACATATAGTATTTATATAGGAAATTACTTAAGATAACAGAGAAACATATCTCTCACACTTCCAGGTGACTTCCAGTCACTGTTAACATGTTTTTGTCTTCATGCAGGAACACTAATTTGTCCCTGCTGGATTCGTCCGGAGCCATGGTGTCCATCGATCCCACCATGCCACACAACACAGAGAGGTATTGGGAAACTTGCTTCCCGCTGAGGTCTTTATTGATAGTTTGAGAGAACATTTGTTCAGTCCATCAGCTGGCTGCTTGATTGAAAGACACATTCGCTGATTGTCCCCTGCTCCTTCCTCCTTGGCTGTTAACATATTGCTACAATGAGCTGCCATAAAATGTGATCTATATGTTTCATTAGAAGCCACAACTGTAACTGAGTTTATCTGGAGCCTTTTGATTCACAAGTAATCAGAATAACATCTTGCAGTAAAAACGCCCCATCAGAATAAAGACTGGCATCAGCGATCAACAGACTTCCATCTCAAAAAGATCTGGCTCTTGTAACTGCAGCCACTTTTCCCACAGAGGATTCCTTAATGGGCTCATTTCTGATTTCCTGCTGTGTAGCAGGATGTGCTGGGCAAAAGTATGCATGTCTACAATTACCATTTAAAGTTGTTTTATTTTTACTAAGAAGCACAGTAAACATTTACAATTTACCATGTGCTTAACTTTAAGAAGTGCATCGTGTCACAGTTGAGCTACTGATTTACCTGCAGAGCAGCAGAGGCATAATGAAGACCCACACTGGAAAGTAAGATAAATACTTCATGTTTTACATTATAAGAAGTATTTTACATTGAATAAACAATATGTAATATAATAAATAAGTAATAAGTAACCCAAAAAGTCACAACTATGTTAATATAGAAAGAAATGTGATGCAGAGCTATAATGTGGACGAAAGAGCATTTTGCAGTCATTCTCTACACAGCTTATTTCTTTAAACTGTGCCCTCCATGGGTTTCCTTCTAAAGCAAATGCATTAACATTACATTCTCAGTACATCTACATGCAACAAAGTGGTGTTGTAAAAAACTGTATACACCTTGAGTCATGACAAAATTAATTGTGTCACTTAAAAATGTGATGCATTTCCAAAGTATAGGTTTGTCAAGCCAATACAATCTGATTGAATGCAATGCTTGAGATTTAGGAGTGCAGAATGGATTCATATTTAGAAGAAGAAAAAAAAGCATCATATTCCGTAACATAACAAAACAACATAGCATAAGATAACATCCAGCAACACAATATGAAATAACATAATATAGCATGCAGTAAACACATAACATAAACCAAAGCAATATAACAAAATACAATATAGCAGTAAGATAATAAAAAAATAACATACAGTAACATAACGTACGACAAGATAAATTAACATAACATCCATCCATCCATCGTCTACCGCTTATCCGGGATCGGGTCGCGTTAACATAACATGTTGTTACATAATATAACATACAATAATATAACATAAAATACAGTAACATAATATAATATAACATATTGTTACATAATGTAACATAACATACAGTAATATAACATAAAATACAGTAACATAATATAATATAACATATTGTTACATAATGTAACATAACATACAGTAATATAACATAAAATACAGTAACATAATATAATATAACATATTGTTACATAATGTAACATACAATAATATAACATAAAATACAGTAATATAACATCATATAACATATTGTTACATAATATAACATATTGTTACATAATGTAACATAACATACAGTAATATAACATCATATAACATATTGTTACATAATATAACATATTGTTACATAATGTAACATACAATAATATAACATAACATACAGTAATATAACATAATATAACATATTGTTACATAATGTAACATAACATACAGTAATATAACATCATATAACATATTGTTACATAATGTAACATAACATACAGTAATATAACAGTAAAATAATATGCAGTAACATAACATGCAGTAACATAATATAACAATATACAATGACATAACAAAATGCATTAACATAATATAACATATTGTTACATAATGTAACATAACATACAGTAATATAACATAGAGTAACATAACATGCAGTAACATAATATAAATAACATACAATAACATAACATGCAGTAACATAATAAACCTATGGTCCCTATGAACCTGAGAGCTGTGCTGTCTGGAGCCTTGTGCTCCTGGTAGGGTCTCCCAAGGCAAATTGGTCTCAGGCGAGGCTCCAAACTAAGAATGGTCCAAAACGACTTCATGAAAAAAAGGGAACAAGAATGAGAGACCCTGCCCGGAGTCAGGAAGGGCCTCCCTGATCTAAACCCGAACTGGTCGTTTGTTGTTGGACTTCTGTGCTAGTCATACAGTAACATAACATACAGTAACATAACATAACATAACATACAGTAACATAACATAACATGCAATAACATACAGTAACATAACATACAGTAACATAACATAACATAACATACAGTAACATAACATAACATGCAATAACATACAGTAACATAACATAACATACAGTAACATAACATAACATAACATACAGTAACATAACATAACATGCAATAACATACAGTAACATAACATAACATAACATAACATGCAATAACATACAGTAACATACATAACATGCAATAACATACAGTAACATAACATACAGTAACATAACATACACTAACATAACATAACATAACATACAGTAACATAACATAACATAACATAACATACAGTAACATAACATAACATAACATACAGTAACATAACATAACATAACATACAGTAACATAACATAACATAACATAACATACAGTAACATAACATAACATGCAATAACATACAGTAACATAACATACACTAACATAACATGCAATAACATACAGTAACATAACATACACTAACATAACATGCAATAACATACAGTAACATAACATAACATGCAATAACATACAGTAACATAACATACAGTAACATAACATACACTAACATAACATAACATAACATACAGTAACATAACATAACATAACATAACATACAGTAACATAACATAACATAACATACAGTAACATAACATAACATACAGTAACATAACATAACATAACATACAGTAACATAACATACAGTAACATAACATAA
>NC_041375.1:2118984-2206484 GCF_900634415.1 Cottoperca gobio | reverse complement strand
TGAAGGAGATGACAACAGGACAACATATATCTTTAGGCCAGAAGTCTCTGCTCACACGCAACGCTTGTGAAGAGGCCTTGTGAAGGAGATAGAAGCCTGGGAGAGCATCCTGAAATGGCCTTGATAAAACAAGTGACACTTCTATTTCTTTATGTTAAATGTGAAATCAACTCAAGTTAACAAATATCCTTAACTTTAAAGAAAATCAATTGGCTGGGTAAATGGTTATGATTTGACAACCAACATCAAATAATGATGAAACATCCTCTATTTAACCAGTAATACTTACTAAACATGTAAAACATTCGGGACACTTTCAAACAGGCTTGTTAATTTTGCATGTTATATGTGTTATCTGGGAGTGACGATCCAGTCTGCTTCGTCACTCCAGCTGAACCAGCTTAATTAATCACAGAGACAGTCTGCACTGACCTGTGACCCTCGCATGAAACATGGAATGTGAGTGACACAATGTACAAACTACTACCGACTGACAATATCTTTATTTATTTTTTATTTTTTTACAATTTCTCGTAGCTGTTAGTTTATTGGCTGTGGTGTTGAACTTTGCTCACAACAGTGGAGCTTTTAGCCAATGACTGGGATTTGTTTGTGTCCAGCCTGTTCTCAGTGAGTGGGAAGAGGACTCAGAGGTGGCTTGTTAACACATCAAGCTGTCAGCCGCTTCCTATTCACTGCAGACTGGTCCCCGATGGTGAGACCAGAGGGATATTTCTCTTTTCTCTTCTCACTCTTCTGGCTCTGCCATCTGTTGCTTTGGCCATCTGATGCTCTCTAAATGACTTACATAACCTCTGCATGTATTTATGTCTGTGTGTGTGAGCAAGTGTGTTTAACAGTACTGTTGATGCACAGTTCTTCTAGGTGCTATTGTATTTATAATAAAACTTTGCCTCAGTGGATTCAAGCTGTTTACCCTAGACTCCAGTAGTCTGTTGACAGTGTATGTGTGTGTGTGTGTGTGTGTGGGTGTGTGTATATGTAACACAGCTTCACACTTGCTCTCTCCTCAGATAAAGAGGAACTCTTTCAGAATGTACTGACGCAAGTAGCGGAGCAGTTCTCAAGGTAAGCAGCTGGCTGAATATGTTCACACGGCATCAGATCTTCACTATTAACTCGTTAATATTGCAGCAACTTTTCTGGTGAAATAACATGTCCATACTTTCTCAGTGTCATATAATAATTACTGTAAGTCATTAGCTTCTGTTACTCTTTGACAAATCCTGTTTTTATCAGGTTGCTAATTCTTGTGTGTTTTTTCTAGCTTACTGTCCATTTTTGGTGTCAGGAGAAGATCTCCAAAATCAAACCTTGTTTTGTAGCTTGATGATAATGTACCTTTTGAATTATGCAACTGTTTTTTCAAACTATTTCATAATCCCAAGAGGCAGGAGGACTACCTCGATTTATACAGGAGCAATCCTTCATCTTAAGAGTTCCAAGGTTTTCACCTAGCAGCTGTAACATGTGAATGTTTCTTCATCTTGTGCTGCTGCTGCTAGTTACCACTGTAACTGTTGGATGTTACAGTATGTGTGCTTTGTAGGTTTTTCAATATGATGTTAAATATCCAAATTAGAATAAAAAAGATACAGTAGATTACTGCAGGGATAGTTTATATGAAGCTATTAATAGTTGATAAAATGCCACCAACAGCTATAAATATCCACCACCTGCAGCAGAAGAGTGTAAACATACATGAAGGCTTATTGTTCAAAGTCTCAGATGCAGATACCTACTCCTTCTTAACTCATTTCTCTTTCTCTTCCCCAAATCTGTCTGCAGGGCGTTCAAGATCAACGAGCTGAAGACCGAGGTCACCAACCGTCTGGCCATGTTGGAGAAGAGAGTAGAGCGTAAGTCTGTTCCAACCTCCCCACTGTCATGTTTACACCTCTGTCATCAGCTGTTACTGTATGCTCACAAACAGAAAAACACATTTTAATTACACAAGGAGCTTTTTAAAATATTAACGTACTTAAGAGGGGGCTTTTGAAGATTGATGCAAGACTTTTATTTGAAATCCTTCAATATATAATATTAATGAGACTTTTTTTGTGTAGTCTTGAGCACATTTAGATATAAAAATAACTAGCTTTGTATATTGTAATTGTATATTTAGTTGAATCCAACCATTTGAGAGTACCTCCAGTAGTGGTTGAGAATAGCTGGTGCCAAAGATCCAGTACTTGCTAAAGGTTTTTAACTCAGAGTGGTGTAATCTGTCATTGGTCATAATTGTGAAAATTGAAGCTAAAGCTTACAGTGCTGTTGTATTTGTATGTGCATTTGAAAAAGACAACTATATGCAGTCAGTGCCAGCGGGGTAGAGAAGTGCTAGAGACAAAGAAGTAGAGTTAATCCGTCATAGACCACAATCCATTATCATTTAAAGCCAGTAAAATAAGTATAAAGTCCAATCTGCACCAGCAGAGTGTTTTTTTTTACTGAATCGCTAATACATATACATTTTTTGCAAGTTAGACAGTGTGCAAGAGCTTATTTGAAACTTTTGAGCTACTCTTGCCTCTGCTACGCACCTCTCTCATGAAATAGATACATGAAGTGTTTTTCTACAATGATGGTGAACGTCATCTCTTCAGAAAAGCAGCTATTCGATGGTGTTGTGTGTCAAACCTAAGGGCCATGCTAGAAGCTCTGTGTTACCAATATTACTATCTTAGTTTATTGTGTTAGCATTTGCTAATTAGAACTAAACAAAAAGTACAGTTGAGGCAGATGGGAATTTCATTAATTGTTTATAAACCAAAGGAAACTGGTGGTGGGGGTGTTAGAGGAACAGTCAGGGAGTTGTTAGAAGACCATGTATGTCCGTACAAGATGTCCTGTCAATCCATCCTGTAGTGGTTGAGATATTTCACTCTGTCCCGACTTACCGACGAGCAAAGATAATGAGATCAAATTGATCAAGACCATGTCTGTCTGCAAGCTGTGCTTCTAAGAGAAGATTCAATAGACTACTGTATCTTATCAGCAGCAGCATTTTGTCATTGTTGACTTCTGCATCTTGACTTTATGAAGTTCACTTTAGCTAGCTTTGATTTAGCTCTTTTGAACTACAGATAAAATAGTATGTGCACAGTAGTGCTTGGACTGATTAGTATGCATTAGTATAAAGATACCGCATGCCTTCAGTGCATGTTGTTTGAACTTGTTTATGAGGCTGTGATTAGATAAGTTGAAGCCATACAGGTAATGTGGTCTGCTAAATGACCTCCAGAGGCTGTTGACCTTGTGCTGTTTATTAGCATCTACTGAACATTGACCACTTTCTGACCGGTTCAGAGAGGAAAGGGATGTGTCATCTCTTCACACTTATACAACAACCACCCTGGGGACCTTTCCACCACAGCTGACCATTATATCTTTCCAGGTTTTTGGCGTGTCATTAACTACAATGAGGAAGTGTGTTCTGCTCAATCTGCTGCTGCAGTTTACTTAGCTTTTTTCCTGCATGTCTGATGGCCTCTTGGCACTCTGTATACTGTAGATGTGTCAATTCTCTAAAGATAAAAGCCAGCTATAAAATAGGATCAATAAAGGTGCTGCGATAGACAGGCTCACTGCAACGATCATGTTTTTTTTTTATAATATAGGCCTCAGAGTCATCTGCTATAGTAATTACCCACAGGAACATTTAATCAGTCATCGTTTTGCAATCATTACATCCTTCCTAGTAAGGCTGTGATTAAAGATAAAGGTCAAGTTGAATATGTGAGTTGTTCATCGAGTTAACAAGAAATCAGACAGAAATCAGCAGTCAGACTCTCAGATTTTGTAACTGTTCCATGTTTGCACTGCAGAGCTGCTCCACCACTGCTGATCTGAAAATCTGCTTAAGGCTTTTATGTCACCTTTAGCGCTAAATGGTCATTGCTTTGGTGCTTTTGCTTTTCTGCTGCAAATACGTGTTTTGTACCGCAGAGCAGAATAACTTTGTTAAGTTCACATTTTCACATCTATAAAATACACACATTGCAATCGTGGGATTGATAACAGAAAGTAGTGCACATGCCATGGACATTTATTGTGGCAGCACAGGATTGCACAACAAAATGCAATGTAGACTAGTCCATTATGCCACACAGGAGACACATGACAGAACTGAACAGAAACAGTAGTAGTAGTTTTATTTTTTAAATTTGCAACAGGAATATAAACAAACAAAACACTGGTGAACTATCTGGGCACACAATAATAATAATTATGAAAAGATCAGAATCAGAGAAACATTGTCCATCAAGTTTGACGTTTGAGCACTAAGCATCATTGATGTAAACACAGTCTGCCTCCTCTCGTCTCCCCGGAGTCCTGCGCTCTGTTCTGTGCTCCGCCCGTCAAGTGTAGCAGCTTGATCCGGGACGCCCGGTGGAGCCACACAGTCCTGCTGCTGGACGCCCGGTGGAGCCACACAGTCCTGCTGCTGGACGCCCGGTGGAGCCACACAGTCCTGCTGCTGGACGCCCGGTGGAGCCACACAGTCCTGCTGCTGGACGCCCGGTGTAGCCACACAGTCCTGTTGCTGGACGCCCGGTGGAGCCACACAGTCCTGCTGCTGGACGCCCGGTGGAGCCACACAGTCCTGCTGCTGGTCAGCCTGGCTCTTATTTTCCTAGCTGGGTTAGCTTAGCTCCCCTCTCGGCTCTCCTCCCTCTCTTCCGCCCTCGGTGGTGTTTGGTCCGGCAGGTCTGACTTGGTAGTCGGAAGATGCCGCCGGAGGCTATCGTCTCAAAGTGCACTGCTCTTAACCCAATCACCACACTTCCTTCTCCAATGTTGATGAATGTATCTCGATCATATGCCATACGTGCTCTAGCAATAAAGATAAAAATTAAAACAAATGTAGTTCATAGGAGCTACAGGCGCCATCTTCGCCATAGCAACTCGACATGACATAACACCATTGGTGTTTCCTATGTGTATAATGCATCATGCCTTCACACACACGTTGATGTCACCATGACAACCTGACCTGAGTTTGCTTTGGTCACCATGGCGATTTCTCCAACTGTACATTAGGCTTTCTTCTGGAGCAAAGTGATGGCGTAGGCTACTGCTCACCAGGTGTGGACTGAGACTGAGAGGTGAACCTTGACTGGAATGCTCTTCCATTTGTGCGCTTCAATAGTTAACAGGAATAACAGGAAAGAGCAAATTAAATAATTAAAATAAAAGTACACTGAATTTAGAATATTATATTAGGACATATTTCCAGCATCCAGCATTCAATTCACATCAAATTCTATTTCCTGGCGTTGTGGTCAATTCATTTCAGATCCCCACTTTTGAGTGAACAGCCCTGCAGGACAGACAGCTGACAAAGAACATTGTTTCATGAACCCACTTGTGGAAAAATCCTCCAATCTTGAAAATGATTTATTTCAGTTCCCACTCTCCCTGACTGGTTAGACTGTAGTCGTTTCAGATCTGACGCACAGCCACTTCACACAAACATGCCAATTGCCTGGATACCTGTTCGCTATGGCAACAGCGTGGCACCCACACAGATCTCCATCCTCTCATGACTTTGGTCGCCATGGTCACCTATTGTAATGGGAACTGGAAAGAGGCGGATTGATGAAGGAGGCAGAGAGAGGAGGACGCAGAGTCACACAAAGATTTGAGAGAGTCCAAAGAGTTCTGATAGAATCGGAGATTGCATCACAGACAGCTGTTACCCTTAATGCTGCTGCAGGCGCAGTAAGTGGGCTTTGTTCATTTCAAAGTGTACAGCTGCAGGATCGGTTTCCCTCTCTCAGTATCCACCTCCTATACCACCATTGCTCTCAGTCTCTCAATGTATTTAAATGAACTTTGTGGGGCACTCAGTCTGGTTGCATATATTTGCTGTGGCATTGATACACATAGATATCTAGCCTGCAAAACTAATGCTTAAGTGTCTGATGGCATTATCATTATCTGACATGTCATTACAGTATATGACAATATGCTTTTGTTTGATCTCTGCTCTGTTAGATTTGGGGACAGTTTCGGCCTCACATAACCCCACTTACCACCTGGGACTTTCATACACATACAGTTTATGGGACTGCCTAATGATCCATTCTTGTCGCTTGTTCTGTTGATTGATTGTTGATTGACCAACAAAACAAATGAACTGAAAAATTGAAGGCCCTATTTATATAGCTCAATGGTCCATAGATATTCTGGGCAACTTTATATGTTTGCAGCTACAAATAGTATCAAGAGGTAAATGGTTTGAAACATCTTTAATGAATGACCGTCTGTCTGCAGTGGAGGGGATGAAGGTGGTGGAGATTGAGAAATGTCGCAAGGACATCAAGAAGCTCCGTGAGGAGATGGCAACCAGAGACAACAGGTGACAGCAAACACAGAAGCATCACTGAATCTCCCTGGTCTTTTCATACATATTATGAAAATGTAGTGTCTTTGTATCATAGTGATAAACTGTCATGGGACAGACAGCTGATACTGATTAGTGCTTGCTTTTCTTTAAAAGACTTCCATGCCACAAAGTAAACTTATTTGTTTAAACACTCACAGAGTGAACTCTTGTCCACTGTCATCATCATCTCCTATCATTTAAAAATAAATAAATAATTAATGTAACGAGACCTGCTGGTTGGAATCAGCTCCTGTTTCTATGGAGCAGCAGAGTGCTGTCTGGAGCTCTGACCGTACTGTAAATTCAAATATGCTGTCAGCTGGAGCAACAACAACAATGAAGTTAGCCTCGCACTGGTTCAATAAAAGGTCATTGGGATTTTTCCACTGGATTTTGGATTATTGCAGGAAATAAACTCTGTGGCAAACAAACTTGTATGATACTTATATGATTTGTTCAGCAAGATAACCTTCCCAAATGAACACCACTTTTATGATTTTTGAAGCCTAAATGCATTCTCCAGAAGTATAAAGATAAAGTTAGAGTAAGTGAGTAATTGAAAAAGTAAGGCTGGTGTAGGTTAACGGATAAAGGTTTTACTTTGGAGATTGAGATTGTTTTACTGACTGAGTTATTTTATCTATTTTACATATACATTTCATATATTTTACATTAGTATCCTATAAATAGTAGAATTAGTACTTGTATTGATGTTTCTTCGTAGCCTCAAGCTGTTTTTCCTAAAACTTTTCAGTAACTTCCTGGAAGACAATAAGAAGCTGACTCCTCGCAGAGACGTGCCCTCCTACCCAAAGGTAAGGTCTGCCACACACTATTCACTCCTCTGTGTGTTTCTGTTAGCCAGGTGAGTCTGCTGATGGCAGGTCAGGTGTACTAAGAAAGACCTAGCCTCCAATGTGGTTCCAGGAACCAGATAGAACAAAGGTTTGTTCTCAAACATGTGGGTCCACATGTACCCAGTTGAGATGTAACCTTTGTGGAAATGCAATTGGCCATTTTTATAGATGTTGATCCATGTCTATTCCCAGAAACAAGTCAGTGCAGTACAAAAGGAAACTGTGAGATAATCATCTCATCTTTACTCCAGAGCAGTGTCAGAGAACCCATCAGTGAAGCCAGTGAACATTTGCACACACGTACTTTAGAAATAAAAGGACCTGTTGAAAGCTCCTTCAGTATGGCTGCTAGTGATATCTGTTGCACATTTAATAACTGAACATACTCAGAAAAAGGTTCCCGTCTGTGGAGAGATACAACAGTGCAGCTAGAAAATAAAGTAAAATGGTGGGGACAGTATTAGGTTATATGCTTGAACATTAGTTGGTGTGTGTAGTGGTGTGTAGAGTTGTGCCCCCGAGCCAGGCGGAGACAGGGTTAACTGCGAGCTCTGTTGCCTGCAGTACATGCTGTCACAACAGACCATAGACGCCCTCAAAAAACCCGCCTTCGACGTCTGGCTGTGGGAGACCAACGAGGTAAGACCGACCAGCTCGCTGAACCCGTCTCACCTACAATTCCCCTCTCTCCTCTCCTCTCCATGTGCCCCCTCTCTCCTTGTCTATCCTTCTGCCCTTGTGTGTGTGTGTGTGTGTAGTACCATCTGTCTAAGGAGACAGTAGAAGCACTTAGATTGCCTACATTCGATGCTTGGCAGTGGGAGCCTAATGAGGTGAGACTCCTGCCCTGATTAATCCACTGATTACTGATTAACAAACTGATAACGAAGTTTTAAATGATCAATCAGCAAATATGCAATTTATAATTTCCTAATTGTTCAATATTAGAATGTCACAAATGGTCAATTTTTTTTACTTAAAGTAGGAGACTGTTGTAAAAAATAATTCTTCCTCCCAATCATTGTGAAAATAGTTTAGCGTAAAAAACGCACCTACCGCCCCATCGCAGCGTAAATGGATTACAGGTACAGATCGCTTACAGGGTTCTTATATACATAAAATATTTTTGTTTTCTAAATTTTAAATTCAATATTGTCATTTTAAAATAAAGAATAATTCAAGTGTTATTGATTTTATTTTTTAACAGCAAAACAATTAAATACAAATTTTAGACGGAGCTTCATGGTGACTAGTGCTATTTTTAGAACATACCCTGCGGGCGACTCACGTAATCTCTGCGGGCACCAAGTTGGCTACCTCTGGTTTAGAGTCTAAACCAGTGGTTCTTAACTTTATTGGAGGTACTGAACCCTGCAAGCTTCATCAGTGCATTCACCAAACCCTTCGTAATTGGAAAAATAAAATATGATTTCTTCAAAGCATAGGTATATATTTTATTAGTGCACAAAATGAACCATGCATCAGTTGCACACAAAATCTGTGTTCAAAGAACAAAAACAAAACATGAATTTCACACAAAAACATAACTCAATGAATATTTACTGCAAATCAATGTTACTTTTGCCTTTCAGATACAAGTACAAGTGCCACTCTCTGTTCCTTTTCTTAGTTTTCATGTCTACCATCCTCGAAAAGGATTGCTCGCAAAAATACATTGTAACAAACGGTATGAGTATCTCAAGGGCTTTCTTAGCAATAAGAGGGTATGGTACGATTTGGTGACACCAAAACGTTGAGAGCGTTGTTGTTCTGAAGAGTTGCTGTTGAAGCTGGCTGTGCTGAAGTTCAATGATTTTGTCGAGGTATTCATCGTTGACATCTGCTGTCGCAGCACTAAACGTGAATGGCTGTCTCACCCATGCTGGATATGACTCTCTGGTGGGGAAAACACGATTCTGCACCTTTCCCCGGGATAACCACCGAACGTTAGAATGGTACAGAAGTACCTCGAATTCAGAGCCCATTTCCTGACAGCTCTTTGAAGATGCGGAGCTTCATAGCACTATTTCGCACGTAGTTCACACATTCAACTACAATTTTTAATACTTCTGCCAGTTTTGGAGGCAAGGTTTTTGTTGCCAACGCATGCCTGTGCAGAACACAGTGCGTAACGATGATGTGCGGTGCATCGTATTTCACCAGCGTTCCAAAACCAGAGTGTCGTCCCAGCATGGCTGGAGCTCCGTCCCAACAAACTGCAGAAACCATATTCCACGAAAGATCGTTGTCTCTGAAGAAGTCATCCACGAGTTTCTTCACATCGACTGCCTTGGTTGTTGTTGTAAGAGGCGTACAAAATAAAAAAATCGTCCTTTATCACGTCGTCTTTCACAGAGCGCACGAATACAACACGCTGGCTCAGATTGGAAACGTCGGTGGTCTCGTCGAGTTGGAGGCTGAACTTTGCTGGGCTTGAAATCAGATCTGCAAATACTTGAGCCAAGATGTCGTCGCTCATGTCGTCTATTCTGCTGCTGAATGTGTCATTCGAAAGAGGAATTTGGGATAACTGATCAGCAGCTTTTCCCAGCATGATATTCGCCATCTTCAACGCATCTGGTTTTACGAGTGTTCCCAGTGTGTGGTTATGGTGTGTGGTTTGCCCTGCTTTGCGATCAGGTACGCAACTTCGTACGATGCTGTGAGGATCGGTTTGTCGATGGGTACAAAGGCAGAGTAGCCTTTTCATCGAATCTGGCTCTCTTCACCTCGAGTTCAGCGAGCGTTGTGTTCTTGTATTTCCCATCTCCATGCAGCTTTAGGAAGTGTTCCTTTAGTTTTGCCGGTGCTAGACTAGAATTGCTGAACTTGGCATTACAAGTCATGCATTGAGGACGCTGACTCCCATCACGTTCCTTTATACACGTGAATCCATATTGTACATATCCGTCCAACCACTTTCTTTTTTTGCTCGACATAGTATGAAGGGATTGAAAGATTAAAAAGAAAATCATAAATGACGTACAATCACAACAGCCACAAGTCGACTACTGAGCGCACCAAGTTCCCTGCAGCACAGGTATCAAAGCCAAGCAATGTGGCGTGATCAACTGCAGCCAAAGATGGCCAGGCGGAGCGTGATGTCATGAATAATACAAGTGGGCTGAATTTATTTTGTGTAACTTATTTTTACTAAGCAACTAAATATTTGTAATCTAACACGGCGAAGAAAAAGTGTGTGTTGCCAAAGGTTCAGTTGTAGTCTGGATAGTCCTTATAATCAGTTATTTGTTGGTGAGCTCGTTGTGACACCAAATAATATAAATACACACATCAGATTAAGTGCTGATGACATTATCAAAACTGTCCCATCAATGAGCGATCATTCAGTTCATATTACGTCATGTTTACAAGCTCCTGGTTGATTTATAATAAACCGATGTGAACATGAAATATATCAGAAGTATAAGACAACAATGAAACGCTGTTTCACAAAAACGGTAAAGCTACTTACATTATCTCTACTTATTATAAAACTATGTATTTATAATCCGGATTATTAAAGGATCAATAAGATATATTTTTCATTGTGATTTGTATGGTATCTGTACATAGTCTGAAAACAGGTTTGTTGTAGATTAGTGATGGCTTCATTGACATTAATGTGTCATCATTAATCTTTGCCAGTATGTCAACATGCACAAATGCAAGCGCTCTGGAAACGGAACAACAAAATGCAATGCAAACATTACAAATGATATTTGTTGCACCTGTGTTTGACAAGTGTCTGCTGTGAAAAGGTCTGTAAAGTGAGATGTATCTGGTGTGGAGTGACCCGCTGCAGCAGGGGGAGGTTGGTTCACAGGGTTGAATCAGGATTTAGCCATAATCATGCCAGGTCACTCAAATCCAGTTGTTTGGCAGTCAAAGCCCACTTGATAGTTTTGCTCATCTCAAACCTAATTTAAAGATTTATTATGTTATCAACTCAAGAGAGTTTTGTAACTCACATTTACAAGAATTCACATGTTGAAACTAAACTGCAGTGGCAAACGTTTGTGCTCATGGTTTCTTGAGAAAGGCAGTAATAGCCCACGATCAAAACCAACATGTTAGCTTTTATCTATCTTTTGATGTGAACTACTACGCTGCACAGTATGATGAAAGAGTCCAAAGAAAAAAAAAAAGTCAAAATGGTTCTTGACAAAACATCTTAAGAAGTCAAAAATATGTATCTCATCATATCTCCATCTGTCACTGTATACAGTCACTGATACGCGCCTGTGTTTTTCCAGATGCTCAGCTGTCTGGAACATATGTACCATGACCTGGGCCTGGTCAGAGACTTCAACATCAACCCTATCACGCTCAAGAGATGGCTGGTGAGACCTGCACCCAGATCCATCTGCACATTCTAATAGAAACCAACCAACAACCTGCCCATTGACCAGAACAATATCTCTGAACACTTAAACCTCCCGTCTGTCTTCTCTCTCTCTCTCTCTCTCTGTCTCTCTCTCTCTCTCGTAGCTTTGTATTCATGACAACTACAAGAATAACCCCTTCCACAACTTCCGCCACTGTTTCTGTGTCACCCAGATGATGTACAGCATGATCTGCCTCTGCAGCCTACAGGTAATAACTTTATACATGGAATCGGAGTTTCGGGCTTCCGGTGGAATCGCAATGCATGCTGGGGTGGCAAGCCTAGAAAAGTGAGCACCAACTCTACAAGGGCCGCCATATTGGATTTCTTCTCTACGTGTTTACATTGTATTTAGCTTATTCTTCAAGCGTGTTGTAAACAAACCTACTACTCTACAATGAGTTCTGAACTCCTTTCTTATGATGAGGTTCAGATGTGGAAAGTCGAAGCTTTGAAAGTATTTTGACGCAGGAGGAATTTAAAGGTTTCAGGAACAGAACTGGAGCTTATTGTCAGGGTGTTTGCTGCATCAGGGTGTTTGCTGCATCAGGGTGTTTGCTGCATCAGAGATGAGCTTTGAGGAGCAACCAACAGCTAACGAAAGACTTTCAATCACAGAAAAAGAAAAGACTAAGCTTTTGGTTATGCCGAGTGGCGTTTCAGTGCCTGATCCCTTGACATTGCAGGATGGCCGGGTCAATGAAAACAACAGCATGACTTCTTGGCCGCCGATATAACATTATTTTTAATGTCTGACCCCCCAGGGAACCATGTCGAGTTTCATAAACGAACTTTGAACGAATACAAAGAAGGCAAAGCATTTAGACTGTTTGACTCTGGCTGGTTGAAACAAATATCTTTCAATCCTCTCGCAGATTCTGAGTTTTGCTTTTTGAAAGCAAAATGTTCTCATTCAATGAAAGTTTCCCATACGCCACATTCAGCATGTTGTGTTGCAGGGTAAGCCATTATAAATATATACCTAACTTGTGTTTGTTAATTATTATAAAACTCAATATATAGAAAGTACATTTGTGAATATATAAATCAAGTAGATAGACTACATACCCCAGGTCGAGTTCAGGATCAGGGAATTCATTTGTTGGCTTTCCTTGCATGAAATGAAGATTTCTTGGGCTCCCAAGACTTCCCATTGTAATCCTGTCTCTTTACAGCTTTGGTCCATGCTAGCCTTCTGTCATTGTTCTTTAGTGCTGTTGGAAATAGAAATAGTTCGAACGGGGGCTTGCAGTCGCAATTTTTCATCAAACGAGTGCAATCGTGAAGCTCACAATGAGATTCTGCCCATTTATTTAGCTTTTTCCCACTGTTTGAACATCCTTTCACCACTGTCAGGACAGACAGACGAGGACCCAGGAGCGCAATTTCGAGATCAAGGTTTAATTGAAACACACACAACCGAATGAGGCACGGCAGTAGTACAGTTCAGGGATATTCTAAACTCGTAAGGCAAATCGGGTTGGGCTGGAGATCAGAGTAGGAGTCGCTTTCTGATGTAGGCTTGCAGATGATCTGACAAGTGTGGACTGAAAAACAGGGCTTTCTATACAGGGCATGATGAGTGGTAAATCCAGTGCAGCTGGTAAGTTAACGAGGGTGGAGCAGAGACAGGTGGAGGTAATTGAAAACAATTAGTGGTGTTACCAGGCAGGGAGAGGGCTCATGACAACCACACAATTTCGGTGTCCAAATCCCATAACTAGAAGAGCGATGATTACACACTCAATTCAATTAACTCATCATGAGGTGTCCCACTCAACCTGTGAAACAGTTGTATGCATATTATTATAAAGTATGTTAAGTCCCCTAACTTCATGGAAATGTAATGCTAAACCACTGGAGCAGCACTTGAAAGGAATAGTTAGACATTTCTTGACACGCGTTAAATAAGAAGATCCATCAATACCAACTAGTTAGTTTAGCTTAGTTTAGTGTAAAGAATAGAAACAGGGTAGACCCCCATAAAACCACAATGTGAATAAAAGAATACTTTAATAATAATGTTAAAGTATTCTTTTAACACCTATGTCTAACCTTTAATCAGACTGGGAAGCCAAATAAATGACCTTCTAATTACCGTCATTGTACTATAAGATTCCAATATATTTTATTAGAAAATATAACACCAACCAAAGATCAGCAACCAAGGACAAATCCTATGGTATTTAAAACAATATTCACAACCAGCACTGTCCTCTTTGGTACAATACATTTATTTAATAAGTTACTTTAAATTGAATTCAAACTAGATATGTTGTTCTTAATTTGACTTCTGCTTATCAAGAAACATCACTTGGCACTTTAAAACGCTACCACACGTTGGTATTGATTCAAAATTGAAGACGTGATCAGCCATTGATTTGTTGTTTTGTTGTAAGTCTTTATTTTAAGCTCCTTGTTGAACCTGTAGTCAAAGATCTTTAAATGAATTTTGTATGACGTACAATTAAGTAATGGTATTTCCTGCTGGGGTTATATTTTATATTTTAGTGAGCTTTTGTTTTGTTAAGTCTCTCTCTCCTGTGTTCACCACCAAGTCCATTTTAATGCACCTGTTTAAGAACACAACATGCAGTCATGCTGCAGTCATCATATGACGGGTGGAGGGAACAATCTGTGCTGTGACATTAGGGGATTGTGGAAGCTCAGGGGAGAAATGATGAGGAGGCAAAAAGGAAAGGAGGAGCCTCTTCTTCTCAGAGCCTCCCTCTGGTGTTGAGATAACCATCAAATGTGCTTTGATTATCACAGGCTGATAATCAAGTATCTGCAGCAGTGATATGGTAACAAGGTCACGCATACTCACACACACACACACACACACACACACACACACACACACACACAGAGGGTGGAAGATAGGATCACACACACATTAGTGCAAATATGAACATGATCTTTTAGTAAAAGACTTAATTGACGCATTCAATAATATAAATGTGTGGATATCTGGGTTTGTGTGTGTGTGTGTGTGTGTGTGTGTGTGTGTGTGTGTGTGTGTGTGTGTGTGTGTGTGTGTGTGTGTGTCTTTTTAGGAGAAGTTCACTCAGGTCGACGTTTTGATTCTTATGACAGCTGCTGTGTGTCATGATCTTGATCACCCCGGGTTTAACAACACGTAAGAAAACACACACACGCACACACACACACACACACACACACACACAAACCTCCTCTCTGCCATCTCGTCTTACTTCTTGTCCCTGCTCTCTTTCATTCTTTCTCGTTCATCCCATTCTTTCTCTCCCTCTCTGTCTTTTCTCTCTCTCCAGGTACCAGGTCAATGCCAGAACAGATATGGCAGTTCGCTACAATGACATTTCCCCTCTGGAGAACCACCACTGTGCTGTGGCCTTCCAGATCTTCTCTCAGCCCGACTGCAACATCTTCTACACCTTTGACCCTGAGGCCTTCAAACAGATACGGCAGGTAGGCCTATGTGTGTGTGTGTGTGTGTGTGTGTGTGTGTGTGTGTGTGTGTGTGTATGAGTTGTTTCACTTTGTGCTGTTTTTCAGGGGACTATCACACTGATCCTGGCTACAGACATGGCACGACACGGTGAGATCCTGGACTCCTTCAAGCAGAAAGTCAACAACTTTGACTACACAGATGAGGAGCACGCCACCTGTGTAAGAACACTTTGGAAACGTATAATTACTTTAAAATATAGTGCTTAATATTAGGGCTGTCAAGCGATTAAAAAAATGAATCTAATTAATTACAAGCTTTGTGATTAATTAATTGCGATTAATCGCGTATAACAATATTTGCTGTCAGAGCTCCGTGCTCTGTGCTTTCTGAGCTCCGTGCGACGGGGGGACGGGCGCCGGGGACGGGTGCTGTCAGAGCTCCGTGCTCCGTGCTGTCGGACCAAAAGTCAGGGGCGCGATTAATCTGCGTTAATATTTTTAACGTATTTTTTCTGTGATTAATTAATTAACAGCCCTACTTAATATATATATATATATATATATTATATATATATATTATATATATATATATAATTCCTATTAGAATTTTTCCTTTCCTACTTTTTGAAAGTAGGAAAAAATAAAAATAAAATATATATATATATACGACCCACGGCAACCAAAAACAAGACATTCAATGAATAACTGGAACACCAAATGACCAAACAAATTGAACCCCAAAAAACATAGCAAGGAAACACCCAGCTGTGCACAAAACAACACCACAGGCCAACACGGGCCTTTTCTGTTGATGCTTTTTACACAGTTCACATAGAAAGTTGTTTTGTCCGCTCTGTGCAGCGACAGTTTTGCCGGGTTAGCGACCTTGAGCAGGGGGCCGGTCAGTTCTCCCAGCCCTGGGCTCAGGTAGATTTCTGGAAACGGTCTTTCCCTGACTGTATTTGATGAGGAGGCTCCTCTCCTCTCCAGAGAGTATCTGGCTCCAGAGCTCCAGGATCCTCTGAGCCACCCAGCTAGAGGTTAGACCCAGCAGAGAGCTCAGGGCCAGGGCATCGCTCAGGGCCAGGGCATCGCTCAGTGCCGGCCCTACTACATCCACCAGCTGTTGTAAGCACAGGGTCATCGACCTGCACAGCACCACCATCAGTCCGGGTGTGTTGCTGCTGCTGATGTCCAGCCTGGCCCTGTAAATTAGAGGTTCCATCAACAGCCAGTGCAGAGAGTCAAACTTTGGGCACCTTTTATGGTTAAAAAGGACCCAACACTTTAAAAGACCCTGATAAAACGGGGGCAGCTCACTTACCTTTAACATTTTTGAATCAGTTAAAAACAGAGCAGTATCCAGCCCCAGGTTACTGGGTCTGAGGATACAGCTGGCCACGTCTCTCCACACCAAATCAGCCGGACCGGTAAGATATTTCTGTAAAAACTGGAGTCTAGTCTAGGAACTAGACCCCCCCCCCCCCCCCCCCTCCTCTCTGGATAACACCCAGTGTAGACCATCCCAAAATAAATCTACCATTTCTTTCTGTATTTTAGCTAAAAGGCCTGAGGGAGGGTCTACATAATACATTTAATACTAATACTAAAGTGGCATCCCATCTCACCACACCAGGTTGCTTTGCATGCTTCTATAATAACCCTCTAATCATGGTGACCTTTGCCCTCTGACCCTGTGCTCTGTGCAGCTGAAGATGGTGCTCATCAAGTGCTGCGACATCTCCAACGAGGTGCGGCCCATGGAGGTGGCTGAGCCCTGGGTCGACTGCCTGCTGGAGGAGTACTTCATGCAGGTGGGTTCATCCAATAGTATTAAAACTCACAACACTGTTTTTATCATCATGTTAACAATGATAAGAGTAATTATCTGATGTTTGATATATATGTGTGTGTGTGTGTGTGTGTGCTGCTCAGAGCGACAGGGAGAAGGCTGAAGGGCTTCCTGTGGCTCCGTTCATGGACAGAGAAAAGGTCACCAAGCCGACGGCTCAGATTGGCTTCATCAAGTTTGTCCTCATCCCCATGTTTGAGACTGTGATGAAGGTGAATATGCAGGACAGTGAGGATGAAGGTCAAAGTAGTAGTTGAAAGGTGGGAGGGGCCACTGGTTCTGGAGGTATTTATCTCCAATGAGACATAGCATTTGAATAGGTTGTGTTAATGACATGTTCAGTGTTAATCAGTCTTCTGGATGATTTAACACCACTCCTATGATTTGGTTTGGCAATCGCTGATCAATTATTTCAACTTTGTCAATTTGTTGCAGCTCTAAATACTACAATACCCAGAAGCCTCAGCTGCCATTACTAAAGGGCAATGTGTCTTTTGGGTCAATGGGGCAGATCGCCACCTGCTGGCAGCAGAACAGAGTTAGGTTTTAAGTAATTTAGAAATTAATATAATTCTGGATTAATGACATAAAACATCCTTATTTAACAGTATTCCACACTCCGAGGGTTTCATGCTCCAACTGACAGTCTTCACATTGTCTATGCAGAAAATGAACTGGACTTTTACTTCCAAAACTCTCTCACTCTCTTCCTCCTCAGCACTTCCTGTTGGAAATGATAACTACACTCAGATAGATTTGTCTTAATGTGATGCAAAGCTTCTCGTCTGTCACTTTCTGAGAGAAAGCACTGAAACCAAGGATGTGTCTAAAATCAGTGGTGGAAAGTAACCAAGTACATTTACTCAAGTATTGTACTCAAGTACAATTTTGAGGTACATGTACTTCAATTGTGTATTTCCATTTTCTGCTACTTTTTACTCCACTAAATTTATTTGACAGATGTAGATACTATTTACTCTTCATGTTAAGCAAGCATTAAACAAGCAGATACAGCATCTGATCAGCTTAAGCATACAATATATTGGTAAAGATTAAAGCAGCCTCTAGTTGGAGCCCTTGTCATGTTTCAGATGTTGATGTTGATGAGACGCAGTTCCTCTAAACTTCACAAACTTCCAAAACAGGTTTCAGAAAGTATAAATACAAACGTTGTGTATTTTCTTCCCATGGATCATCTGACGACCCTTCATATTTATCTGCTGACCCTTTGTAGGGGCCCGTGTATGTATAGCGCAAGTTGACATCGTGATGACTATAAAAAAACAATATATTGTGCAGGCCTACACGCCAACTTACTGTTATATAAACACAATATAAAGTGTTTGCAGCGATGATACTGCCACTTAGAGCGTGTGTGTGTCTGTGTATGTATGTGTGTGAAATAGCTGTTTCCACAGATTGAGGAGGCGATGGTGCAGCCACTCAGAGAGTCAAGAGACCGATACGAAGAACTCAAACAGATTGATGACGCCATGAATGAGGTTGGAGGATCTCTATAAGTGCGTGGATGCATTGACTTTGTCCTTGGTGCAGATTGTGACTTAACAAGTAATGTTCCCTTCAGGTGCAGAAAATGAAAAGTGAGAACTTGACCATGGGAGGGAAGAAGAAGTAAGAGGTTTTGAAAAGGTAGGAAAGAACAGAAGTTGCTGAAGTGTTTGCTGTAAGTGTGTGGTCAGGTTTCTTTATAAATCCAATGTGTGTGTCTCAGCACCAGTGAGCGTAGAGCACCAGAGTGAAGCAGTGTGACGTAAAGTGGAGTGGAGTTGTCAGACACGTTGGTTCGTTATGGGCTGCAAAGCTCTCCTCACTTCCTGTTGAAGAGCAGAGGAGCAGATGTGATCTGTCCAGTCGCTCACACATGTGATGGAGGGATCTGAGGCAGCGTTACAAACTACTGATGGACTCGAGGACCGGACTGACAATCCAAAGCTTTTTTCAGGAAATGTCAACATTTGTACAGCACAGAATACTTCAGTGAACAATATTTAGATACATATCTTGCATTGTTTTTTATTTGAAATGTTTTTTTTTTTACAGATTGTACAGATTTTTTGTGACCTTTCTTCTTTCCTACAAAAAATAAAAGGATTACTTTAATTTAAAAATCCTGTCTTGACTGTTCGTGTCTCTGCTTATTGTTGAACATTTCTTTTTCTGCAACACAGCCTCTTGAAAATGGTTTCAGACATTCAAACCTTTTCTATACTTCATACAAATATATGCACTGTATGAACATGTAATGTTTATGCATCATGTTCTGCGTAATTATGGCCAATTCACAAGGCGGGATTACCAAACCAACTGCCGAGAGCCCTACACGTTCACTTAGTGCAGGGGTGGGGAACCTTTTTCCTATCAAGGGCCATACTAAGTATTGAACTCATAACCTCTGCAAATGTTTTTAAGACATAGTCCATTCATTTCACCTTTCTTTCATGCTGTGCAAAAAAAAACTTTTTATCCATGTATCTTTCTGTTTTTATCAGAAATCATAAATCCTTCATTAATCCCACAACGGGGAAATGTATCTTGTTACAGCAAAATAACATATTAAGTAAAAAGGCAGTACACAATAATTAAATAGAATACAAATAATATAAGTACCAAGAGGTTGATAGAAATAAAGTGAATATTGTAAATGGCAGTGATAATTGCACAGCAGTGGTGGAATAGTCTGATCTTGGTGTTTTTAAATTACTTGTTGGGCCAAACTCCGCCGAAGAGCGTAACTTTATCCAAACGCACTCGTATTTTCAGCTCATGCAGTTTGGCATGTTTCGTGCTGTATTGACGCTCAAGATAATTTTTCATCATCGCAAGCGTGTCCGCACAAACTAGGCTCACTGGCCTTTTACTTCCTCAAAGAAAAAATCGTTCGTCCATTTCACCTGGAAAGTGCGACATTCCGCATCCACCTCTCTTTTTTTACACTCGCCACGCTGCGTTCGCTGAGTTGCTTCGTCAATGACAGTCTCGTTTAATATTGAAGTTGGTTTTTTTTTGCGCAGTGTCATGTCTCTACAACAATGCCCTTGTTAATTGTTCTAACTGCACTTTTCCCACTCGTCAAAATGTCCACTTTTGGAGAAGACTTGAGGAAACATGGTCTGCCTTCTCCAAAGCAGGACGTTGCTTACACATACTGTGGTTCTCATGCAAATCACAGATGTGCTGCATCAATTCTGTGCACTAAACAGAAATAAGTTTAAAAAATGAGGCGTAATTCACCAGAAGTCACAAGTACAGAGTGAGGAGCAGCAGGGACTGTGAGCAGAGGGCCTATGGTGCATATTCACACACGGCATGTGTCATTCATGGTGGCGGAATCAGAAGGTACAGTTTGATGTTAGCTGCAAGGTTTATTTAAAAATATCAGCCAGAAATTAGAGGCAAAACACACGCTCTCCAGTGCTTGAGATTCATCATTCAAAGCATAAAAAAAAAAGGTGAAAGTGTCCGTTCAGGTAGATGACTCAGTTACAGCTTCTGACGTCTCCTTCTTGGTCTTCTTGTTGCTGTTTGCCTTCTGTGCCACCCCCCTCTTCTGCTGCTGCTTCTCCAGTCTCTGCCGCTTCTTCTGCAGGTACGTCGTCACGTTGTCAAAGCTCACCTTGTACAGATGCTCGAAGCGGTTGTTGGTCTTTGTGGAGGCTGTTGTGTAAGAGAACAGGAGGAAAAGGTTAGTGACAGGAAGCACAGCACAACACTTTAAAATGGTCTTTCAGACGAGAACCACAGGCACATTAAAAAAAGAATAGTAGAGGTGGGGACATTTGACTTCATACTGACATAATATCTAAACTAGGGCTGTCAAGCGATTAAAAAAAATCTAATTAATTACAAGCGTTGTGATTAATTGCATATAACAATATTTGCTGGGGGTGGTGCTGTCAGAGCTCCGTGCCCTATCCCCTCTCACCTTCTCCAGTCTATTGCTCCTGACCGCCTTCCTTTTCTCACCCATCTCAGTCAACACTGTCCTTAACAACTGGCTGCTTTCCTCACAATCTTAAGGAGGCAAGAGTGAACCCTCTCTTAAAGAAACCCTCACTTGACCTCTCTGAAGTGAACAACTGCAGACCTGTCTCTCTTCTTCTTTTATTTCCAAAACACTTGAGCGTGCAGTCTTTAATCAACTCTCGTTTTACCTTCACCAGAACAATCTGGTTTCTAAGGCAGGCCACTCAACTGAGACTGCCCTCCTCGCTGTCACTGAAGAACTTCACGCTGCTAGAGCAGCTTCCCTCTCCTCTGTTGTCATCCTTCTGGACCTTTCTGCTGTGTTTGTCACAGTGAACCACCAGATCCTCCTCTACACCCTCCAAGAACTGCGAGTCTCAGGCTCTGCTCTCTCCCTGCACGAATCCTACCTAAAGGACCGCACCTACAGGGTAACTTGGAGAGGGGCTCTGTCAGACCTTTGCTAACTCACCACCGGGGTTCCTCAGGGCTCCGTCCTGGGTCCCCTCCTCTTTTCTCTGTATACCAACTCAATTGGCTCTGTCATTCACTCTCATAGCTTCTCCTACCACAGCTACGCAGATGACACTCAACTGATTCTGTCTTTTCCCAGATCTGAACCCAGGTGGAGGCATGGATCTTGGCTTGTCTGGCTGATATCTCTCGGTGGATGGCTGCACATCACTTGAAACTCAAACTTGACAAGACCGAAGCTCCTTTTCCTTCTGGGGAAGGGCCTCTCCCATCCAAGACCTTACCATCAACATCGGCACCTCTGTTGTTTCCCTGACTTAGACTGTAAGGAATCTCGGTGTGACACTATACGACCAACTGTCCTTCAGTGCCAACATCGCTGCAACAACCCGCTCCTGCAGACACACTCTGTACAACATCAGGAGGACACGTCCCCTACTGACACAGAAGGCGACGGAGGTTCTTGTCCAGACTCTTGTCATCTCACGCCTTGACTACTGCAATCACTCTTTGCTGGACTGCCTACATGTGCCATCCGACCTCAACAGCTCATCCAGAATGCAGCAGCCCGACTGGTCTTTAACCTCCCACACTACACCGCTCCTCCGCTCCCTTCACTGGCTACCCCAATCTGCTTCAAGACTCTGGTGCTGGCCTACCGTGCTGTGAATAAATTAGCCCCTTCCTACATCCAGGCCATGGTTAAACCATACACCCCAGCACGTTCACTTCACTCTTCATCGACCCATTGGCTCGCTACTCCCTCACTGCGAGTGGGACCCAGATTCCCCTCAAACAAAACCGCCTGCTATCCTGGCTCTTAAATGGTGGAACGAGCTCCCCAGTGATGTCAGGTCAGCAGACAGTCTTCACACCTTCCATCGCAGACTGAAAACTCAGCTTTTTCGACAGCACAAAAAAGTTATTTATATGTTGCACTTACACGGGTTTGGCTTATTTGAAGCTATTGTTCTGCACTTAAAGGATTTCACCTATTTGAATGTAATGTACTTGCAAGATTCTTGCTGTTTGGAGTTGTATCCTCATGATTGTTTGCGCTCATTGTTTGCTTTGGCCAAAGCGTCAGCTAAATGAACTGTAATGTTGTAGTAGTTCTATTTCATCCTTACTGACCGCCAGAGGCAGTGCTTAACACTGAATATCTTCCGTATCGCGCATGCGCAGGTCGAGTATTTTTTATCAACAAAGTGTTGTGTGACCTCGGATGATGTCATGTATAAGTTCAGTTGTCATCAATGGGATCAGTCCTATTTCATCTTCTCGGCCATTACTCAAGCATTTACTTGATCTACACAAAATATTATAATATAATTACTTGAAGCTTGTAGCTTCGCAATCGCATTGGTCTGAGCTGAGGGTTACCCGTCCTTCAGAGTCTGCGGCGAGCTGTCCCTCTCCAGGGAGGGAACTGTGTATTCACCGTTCAGACCCTCAAACCTTGGACTGGCGGACACTCCTGCCATGTTCGTCAGGCGATCATTAAAATAAGCTGATAGTGAATACATTGTTTCCAAAAGAGTTAGTGTAATCATTTTCACGGTTAGATGGCTTTTGTCCGAGCTAATTGATGGTGTGTTAACTAGAGCGTGTCTGCTCGGTGTTGGTTGATATTGACAGCATTTGAGATCAGTGAAGAGTGTTCAGCTCCCCTCTCACTGTAGTGTTGTGCTCTGGCTTGCGTTTTCACAGTTTTCCCTCATTAGGGCTAACGTGGTGGGACACTAGTTTGAGATGGCTTATATTTATATCAATTATATTGTGTACATTCTTTTTTTTTTTTACATATATAAATTTGACTGTTCCATAGTTAGCAGTGTTCTCGCTCAGGCTAACTTGGTGAGATGCTAACAGGAATTAGCTAATACAGTATACATTATTTCCTGTTACTGCTAACCCACAACTACACCAGTGAAGAGAGTGTCCTCGCTCCCCTCTAACTGCACATACTGCTTCCTGGCCTGGTTTTGAGGTGGCCCAGATAAAGTCACTCCTCCTGGCTCTTAATTCTGGTGCAGGTACGGAGAATGCTGCTGCACCCAATCCACCAATGGCTGATTTGGTTCCAGAGGAGGTTATTGTCTCGATGACAGCTTCAGCCACTCACTTTAATGAGTATGAGGAGGAGTCCTCCCGTACCTCTGGGCCTGGCTCCTGTTCCTCAGCTTGTTGCTCTTCAGAGGGGGCAGAAGATGGCTCAGTCATTCGCATGGCACTGGCTCGCCTGCAGCTGAATATCCAACCTGCGCAGCTTTGGGGACAGAGCTATCTCTGTGGCAGCCCCCAGGCTCTGAAACTCCCTCCCCATAGATCCCTCACACTGTTCCATTCCCACCTTAAAACCCATCTCTCCTCCTCTGTCTACTCATAGCCACCCTGCCAACAATCCATGTCTGTTGATCGTCTTTGTTTGTCGGGAGGAATCAACAAGTCCCTGAAGGTTTTGCCATTTCACATGTTGAGCACAGCAGACATTCTTTGTGCGGTTGCCAGGGAAGAAAGGTTCACATAGTCGACTTGAAGGATGCTTATTTTCATGTTCCTATTGTGCCTCATCACAGGCAGTTTCTTTGTTTTGCCCTCCAAGGCAGTCATTTTCAGTTCCTCTCCCTCTCTCCACGGGTGTTCACCAGGTGTGTCGCGACAGACTTCTTGCCCCTGCAGTCTCAGAGCATGAAGATTCTGCCGTACTTAGACGACCGACTGAATTGTGCGCCCTCTCAGGACACAGATCTCAGACTCAAGGTGAATTTGGAGAAGAGTTCTCTGAACCTCACTCAGAGCCCAACCTTCATTGATGTGGCTCTGGACAGTCACTATGAGGGCCTGTCCGTTAGCTCAACACACTGATGACATCCTCTAACTTATTCCCCTCTTTCCGAGGAGTTAGGTCCTTGCCCTACATTCGGTTTCTCCGCCTCTTGGGCAAATTGACAGCTGCCTGTTCCCCTACAGAAATGGCTAAACGGCCTCCACTTGGACATCAAGTGCCAGACACAGGAAGATCAGGGTATCACATCAGTGCCTCTTTGTTCTATCCGCATGGAGGGAGAGGACATATCTGTCAAGAGCCCTTGCTCTTTTCCTTTCCATGAGAGACTTTTACCAAGGATGCCAGCCTCTCTGAAAGGGGTGTGGCAGAACAGGACGGCTCAGGGGCAATGGTCTGCTCAGGAGCGTATGGAGCACATCAATGTGCTAAAGCTACGGGCTGTGCACATAGCACTCAAGCATTTCCTGCCATACCTGAGAGGGAGGCATGTGCTTGTCCGGTTGAACAACACCACAACTATTTTTCAAATAAACCGTCAGGGGGGCACCAAATCCGCACGGTTGCTTGAGGTGTTCCAGGCTCTTCTGATGTGAGCAGCCCCTTGCCTGACCAGCCTACGGGGCAAAGTATCTCTACCAAGAGAACAGAACCATGTCGCAGACTTTCTCTCCTGTCACAAACCTCCACCAGGTCTGGAGTTCTGCCGTAATATATATAATGGAGCCAACAATGCCTTTGCAACTGTAACTATTCAAATGGTCATTCATGTAGCTGATGTAGACTACCTTGATTTTATGTGGACATGATCATCAGGTCATAGTGAATAGTTTATACTTTACATTTTTCAAAATAAATGACAATAATGTTATTATCTGTGTTTCTTTTGTTTTCAAAACTTAAACAATGCCCTGAAACCAAGGAACATTCTGAGTGCCACTACACAAGACAGGGAGGAACCACAGCAGGGCTGGCCCAGAGATACAAAACGTATATTAGCGCACACCGAGCTAGTTAGATCATGGCAGAGGTCACACTGATAAAACAGATAATCGTGAGGAGAAGCCCTGCTGAATGTAGCCTGTGTCAGAGGCCCAACATGTGTGGGGGAGGCTGCATGTGAGGTCATGTGACACTGCAGGTTATTTCTGTCTCGAGGGTGTGAGTGGGGCGAGGATGAGAGAGGGAGGACGCAGGAGCGATACTGACGAGAGGCCAAAGGGCCACATAGAAGTATGGAGGGGTGTGTGTGATGACTCACCCTCAAGTGTGTCCCAGTGCGGCTTGAAGGCTTCAGTCACTCTGTTCAGTTCAGGGCTCTCAGCATCACACTACATGAAGCCGACAGAAAAAACAAACACTGTGGATGAACATTATGTAAAAAAAGAGAGCGCTCGACTTTCTAATATCCAGAGGCACTGTGAGTTCTACACGCTCACGGCTACATGTACGGAGTACATAAAGGAACATTTCGAAGAAAAGCAGTGGAGGAACTAAGTGATCCGGCAGGAATTCTATTGGGCTATACAAATAAATTTGATTTGATTTGAACAGATATGGGATTTACAGCAAGGTTGTTAAAAGCTTTATAAACAAGAACATAATTGCAATAACAATTGGAAAAAATATAGGTAGCCAGTGTCTTACGCAGTGGTCTAATGTGATCCATTTTCTTTGTTTCAGTTCATTCTGAACGAGCTGTAGTTTTCTAATAACCTTTTGAGAGAGCCTATTAAAAGGGGATTAAAGTAGTCTAAATAAGCAGTAGTAATAGCATGAGTCAGAATTAGTTTTTAAAAAAGTCTGATCTTAGCGATAACAAATTATGTTTTGAACTACAGTTTGGCAAAGGTCCAGAACTTTCAGGCTTAATCAGCTTCTCTGAAGGTTTGGATAAGTGTATCCGGTAAGTCTCACAGAGGAAAAATTAACAAACTAGTCATTCCTGTGCAAGCGTCAACAGAATATACAGTTTAACACGTGCATAACTCTGCAGTTATGCTTCATTTTTTATTCAATTTATTGTTTTAATGTAATGTGCACCAAACTGCATCACATACATATGGAAGTGGCCACAGTGATAATGCCTTGATCCTGTTCTTAGTCGTGTTTGTCAAAGATAATTAAATCGGTTACCTCTTGTTCTTCTTCATAGCTTCATAGCAGTCTCATTATACTGTAGAGCAAATTTCTCTGACCGTGCACTCTGACAAACCCACTATATCAGAACAAATGAAGCAAACGCACATCCTAGTGCCCAATAGGTGTTGGATCAAATAAATATCTAGCAGAGTTCAAACAGACAGCGCACGCTACGAGGCTCTTCCCCAGACTTCTGATAAAAACAGAGATAAGCGTATGAAACCGACAGGAACAACTAAAAGCTACAATCAGTATCTAGATGTGTATGAACGTATCACACTGTACCTCCCAGGAGTCTCGTCTGTGCGTGTATATTTGGAGCGGTGCATCACTGGAGTCCATCAGCACCCAGAGCCGGCCCTCCGGGTCAAAGGTCATGTCCAGGGGGCAGTGGGACAGGGAGACCCTTCTGTGTGGCACCAGCTTCTCTTCACCCTCCTGGTCCACAGTGAAGAAGTGAACTGTGGACACTCTGAACACACAGGACACATCATTCAGCTCATCACTGGCTTGATCCGTCAGACCAATGTGAATGTGTTTCTCCACTTTGCCTCTGCCACCTACATGTACAGTATATAGTATACAGCTCCACAGTGACCTTGTGCCTCTTTAGGTCCAAAAATACATTTAACGATCTGAAGCCAAAATAGCTTTACGCCAGCTGAGGTGTAATGTCAAAGTTAAAAGCACACAGTTCACAGCAACTCTAAAAAAAAGGTTTGGAACTGTAAGATTTTTGGTAAAACTTGTTTGACTAGATCATTTCTACAAACTTAAAATCATATCAGGAGGGTCCTGCAGGAAACAGAGAGGTGGTTGTTTAAAATGTTTCCCTCTCACTGTTTGCATCTGACTTTAGTCCCTCTCCCTCTGTACGTCTCGTGGTCCGGCCAACAGTTTCATGATGTTCAGAGTCCTACAACAACGGCTCAGATTTGTGGGCTGAGGTGAGAACTGAAGTCCTGTCTGTTCCCGCTACCTGCAGAGTCAAATGACTGATTCACACACTCACCTTTCACACTGCACAGCTACATGGCGAGCATCAGCAGAGCTGGTAATACGGCACACAGTTGGCATCTGGGAAATAAAACAAAGAAAGACAGAGTGGTGGAGTTATCACATATTTCTCATTGGTTAAAGCCTTTTTACAGGTACCGGTAATTAATAAGTAGGAGCATCAACTTGGTTTTGATGGATTGAAAGTTTATTTATTCAGGAGGAAAGTGCCCTGAGTTTAAGGAGCCCTTTAAATATCTCTAACACGTGGCTTAAGAGGTGGAGAATTTAAAGCAGCAATCAATATTTTTATATTCACTTCTTTATCACATTAAACCAGATGTTATTGGGCTATGAACACAATGACAAAAAGGATGTTCGTGACAGAATTTAACAAAAGGGTGACAATTACAATTTCAAGCAGTTTAGAGCACTTTTCATGCCTTGAAACATTAAAATTCTAGTTTTTCAAGGAGTTCCAGCAGCCGTACAAACCCTGATTCTCAGCAGCTTGTTTATTATTATTTCTTAAAGGAATACACATCTGAACCAGCCTATGTATTTGTTTTGGTCAGACCCTACTGGCAAGTAAAAGATGACACACTGGTGCTTTGAGCTCAATCTCAGAACCCATCAGCTATCGGTCTGAAGACGATACGTCTCTGGTGGCAAGGGGAAAGTATTCCTGGTGTTCGTGTAGTAGCCAGCGGATATCCTGGCCACAACTTCCTCTTGCCGTGTGCTGCTCATTGTTTACAGTCCGATTAGAACTTGAGACGCGAGAATGGAGTTGGAGTTAAGAGCCAACGTCTAAAACCGTATTGTTTCACAGGTAGCCGGTTTAAACTGTTTATTTTTAAGTTAATAAAAAGCTCAATCGTTGTAAGACTATAGCCGATGGGTTCCGAGATTGCATTTCGGCCAATGCGTTCAGCCTATTTTGCTATTGGCGCGTACCGTTTACCTGCATGCAACCAAAGCCCACTCAGACGTGATTGGTCACTACTACTCGGACTACAAACGTAACTCAGAATGCTTCCTATATCTAAATCTTGTCCCGTTGCATTCATATGCAGATATGTTATTTTAGAGATGACATTGAGCTAGACCAGGGGTCGGCAACCTTTACTATCAAAAGAGCCATTTTGCCACCTCTTCCACTAAATAAAATGTGTCTGGAGCCGCAACACATATTTCATAACACAGCTTAAGTTAGTTATACTATAAATTACAGAAAGACACAGGAAACTGTTGAGATTGTATTGTTATTTTTTAATTGTTATTAGGACAACACCAAACTCTTTTAGCGGTATCAACTCAATTATTTCTTCCTGCACCACATCAGAGTTCACATACCTGCATAACAGCGCTGTCTGTTCAACATCATTCACATCACTTGACTCATCACAGGCGATTGAATATGATTCAGCTGAGTTTATGTCCTCAGTTTGCTGTCTGGTGATGTTTGTTGCCATTTTAATGGCCCTGTTCTTGACGGTCTTTGCAGAGAGAGACATATCTCTAATTTTCTGAACAATTTCAACTTTGTTTTTGAAGTCCAAAAATAGATTAAAATGATATTTTTAAGAATGCTTCTTTCATGCATTCTCCATCTGTGAGCGGCTTTCCACGCCATACTATCTCCTGAGCGTCTAGAAAACTGAGAGGGTCAGAAATCGCTTTTTTTTTCGCGTATCTCCAGCCTGGTAATTTTCGGCAAATGCTGTGTGTCTGTTCTTGAAATGTCTTTCGACATTACATTTTTTGTTAGCTAATTTCTCGCCACATATCAATCAGACAGGTAAACCAGGTTTGTTGGCAGTAAAAGCAAATGTATCTGTCCACGCAGAATTAAACTCTCTTGTTTCCTCCAAGACTTTTCTTTTTTTAGTTGTAGCCATTAGCATACCGAGTTAGCCGGGGGTTGGAAACTCAAGATTAGTCACCTGCAGGGAAAGGCGCCGCGCCCGTAAACGTGGGAGAAAGTGACGCAAATTTTAGTGGACGAAATGTAAAAATTTAATTAAATGTATTTCAGTGTCACAATATCACCTCAAACTCCAAGATACGAGGTGTTCCGTTTGAAAGGATTGTCCACTGTGCAACAAATAAATACATCAAAATAATGTTACTTATTTCCATGTTTTATTTTGTCAAAGCTTCAGGGAGCCACTGCAGAGGGGTTAAACAGCCGCATGTGGCTCCTGAGCCGCAGGTTGCCGACCCCTGAGCTAGACGCCAACATATCTAAGTTTAACATGTTAGTATGCTAACATTTGCTAATTAGCACAAAACACAAAGTACAGCTTTAGTCATAAACCAAAGAGTATCAAATGTCGTGGCAATGTCGAGACTTTTCACTCAAAACCACAAATGTCAACTGTGGCACCAGATGAAAGGTCAAGGGATTACCAAAGTCATTAGGACACACTACAGCCTTTATGTTGTAGGGTAAAACGTGCTGTGGTTACCTTGGTTACCTTCTGTTTGTCAGCCTCAGAGCTCTGCGTTTCTTCAAGCTCTTTAAGGTCCCAGCTCTGCAGCTCACGACCAGACTCGTACTCCCACAGCTTCATGGTCCCGTCCTGAAAAACACACATTGAAACTGAACTGCACGTTGCCTTTATTTAATTGTTCCTGATGGAACTTCTAGGTCTGAATTGAAATTTTGCTGTCAAAATTAATTTACGGTTAATCTTCGGCATAGTAAAATACAAACTTGTGTCCCAGTAAATTTGGTTAAAATGTTCTGGTTTGAGATTCATGCAAATTTTCATTTTTAAACTTTGACTGTTTACATGATCTTGGTTTATTCATCAGGTTTGAAGAATGTAATGTTAAGTATGATTTCCACCCCGAGCAACTCTGCAGAGATGAAGATTGAGTGCTTGTAACACAAATATAGTATGTGGCAAGATATTTGTAGCTAGAAATTATGTAGCAGGTGACTGACCCAAATCTTTAATGGCAATAGACTAAAATGGAGAATATGAAGATCATAATAGTGATAAGTGGCCTGTGAGCACATGTGTGGTAATGGAACTTTGTGAAATGCACACATACCCCTGATCCAGACAGCAGCCAGTGTGGGTGACCTGATGGGACCAGCAGAGCACTGACAAACCTGACGGAAAGCAGGACAAAGAACAGGAACAGTATCACACACATTAGTGTTTACATAGTGTTTTAGGCATTTTGTCCCCTTTAGGTTCAGTTACTCACTGTTGATGTCCCAGGCAGAAGGACTGGATGTTGTACGGAGACCTGAGGTGGCTCACTCTAATCTTCTCATCACGGTCAGCTGTAATGATGTACTTGTCGTCCGGTGACATGCTCTGAAAGACATCAAAAGGTCACTCAGGCAGACACACATTCGGACACTAATGAGTGGCCACAGTGAGCCCACCGTCATGAGAGGATCAGTATGTCATGACTACGACAGTGCTCTCGCAGAAAAAACAACATGTTTTGCCTTTTGTTAGAGTTGACAGTAGAGATGCAAGGACATGAGGGGACAGACAGATGCAACAGCATCTATCAAAATGTAACAGTAAGTTCAAGCAGATGAACCTGAATAAAACAATACTATTTTAATTGCTTGAAGGTTCATCTTGTACTTGGAAATAGCAGTTTGATAAAAGAAAATCTCATCACAATATCCACTTACAGCACAGAAACTCTCTCTCTTTTTACCCTGCCTTCAAGTGTGTCCCATCAGAACAGCTAGAATCACTTTGGACATCAGACATGGTTGGACAACACATTGCAAAAACTACTTTGTTTCAAGATAGCTGAAACCCTCAATGACTACGCACAGAGGAGGGACACAAGAAGTGGCTGAAACCTTTGGAAACACCAATTAAGTGGATTTTGTGATGACAATCATTGGGACTATTTTCATTTGAATGTGAATATTTAACAAATATTGTTATTAGTTCTCCAGACTACAGTTGAGAGAGCTTTGTTTGCCCAGCGTTGATGTTCCTTACTACAGCTAGCAACATGGAGAGGTGGCCCATCTTCAGCTCGCCCTCTCTCTGTGGCTCCACGACTGAGAAGGAGTACACATCTCCTGATTTGTCAGTGGCCAGCAGCTCGTCCTCTGCCTGGCTGAACATCAGGGAGGTGCACCTCCTCACCACCCACCTGTGTGAGACACACACACAGCTACCATTAACACACCTTGCATCATTATCTTTACAGCACATGAAGCAGCTGTGACTGAAGTTGTACCTGATGCTGATACACTGCCATGAAGGCTCACAGTGAAACAGGACCAGTCTCTTGGTGTCATCAGTCAGCGCCACAAGCTTTCCAGATGGAGACACGCTGAAGGCAAGGACTTTGTCACTTCCTGTTTCCTCTGAGGCACCGCCATCACTGAGGACAGAGAAGCTACAGCTGTTAAAATTACAATTCATTTATTTGCACAAAATTGAGGCATGTTTTTAGATGCATGAATGTTACAAAAACAAATGTTATAACTATGACTTCATTCACCAGGAGGTAGCCTTACATAGTCAGCGTGCCTCCTTTGCAAAGAATATTTACTTCACTTCCTTGATTCTTACCTGTTGTTATCATCCTTCGTATTCGTCGGCTTCTTCTCAGCAGTGCTGCAGTCAAACACAAACGATTCTCTGCAATAAAGTAGAAAACTTCATCTAATAGCTGTCAACACAGTAAGTCATTTTCCTCAACTATAATATAAATTATATTATAAATCTATTCACAGTACTTTTGCAGGAGGAGGATATTATAAGTACTAATTCTACCCCTTGCAACTAACTATGACCATATCACTTTAAAGACAGCACCAAACTAACTTCAAAATGATCCTAAACATGTATCCATGCTTTCAAACACAGCCAGTTAGCTAACAGTGCTAGCTAGTTAAAGTGAACCCCTGTGACACACAGACAAATAATATCAAATACTTTATGAAGTAAATTATTATTTATTAAATTCAACGTGATTCAAACCTGGCTCGTTTGGTGTGAATTGCTACGAGTTTCTTGTCGCAGGTGAAAACAAACCACTCTCCACAGAAGCCGACAGCAGTCATGTCTGTTGTGTGTGTATTTTTACGACAGTAGCCCACGCGCGAGTCGTACTTTGTCGCGTTTTAATTACGTCACCAGCCACACAAAAACACGCCCCCTCGAAAAAGTACAGAATGTACACAAGAGAGCTGCAGTGTGCCTTGTTGGTGGTGACCAAAGGGTTTCCTATTTAAAATACATACATTTAGATTTCTATAGAACAATATTAAATATTAAATATTATATTTTGAGTTTGCTCAGTTACTATAGCAACAAAGTTGACCATGTGAGTGAGTGAGCAGACCCCACATATTACATTCACAGAAGATATCATATACAAATAACATTACAAATATTAAACAGATATAAGATAATCACCGACAGTACACATAAATAGACACATTGATATTGGACAACATGGGAAGGGGGCGTTGACTGCCACATTCACGTGTTACGTAAAAGACCTTGATAAAGGCACTGAGCTGTGTCCATGCTGCTGTGAGCTGCTTCTGGAGGACTGACCCCAACAACACAATCATACAATAGCCTCTTTTTTTATTTTATCAAAAGGTAACCATTAATATCCACGTGTATTTAACAGTTAACGCTATATGCTGTTTTTTTTCTCATTGAATCAAAGTTGGAGTTTATCGCAGCTGCTTTTTTTTTTTTTTAATTGCTGCTGTTTTGTTGCACGATGCTAATCTAACAAACTAAAGTTACACGTTGAAGATATCTTGACGTCTTTATTATTGTCTTTGTTTATCGTGTATGTGTTATTATTGTGTCCCAGCACAGACAGGCTGCACGGAAAGATGGCGGCTTCCTTGCTGAGGATAGGTCGACTGGGCTGTGTCAGGGTAACGTTAATATCATTTCTAGCTTTAGCAAGCATACATGTAATATTTCATTTCCGTGCCATTGTTGTTGGTCTGTTTCGTCTTCGTGGCTGCAGCTGGATTAACCAGAACAACGTTATTCAGTCCTTCCAGCTTTCCTTTCATGCCAAGTGCTTAAAACTAGTGTTTTTTTTTTATTTTTTTTTATTATTAGGACGTGAATTATGAATTGTGAGTTATAAAACTTGAAGCACAAACTTGAGCCAGTTATTGCAGAATGTTAGTTAGTAATGGCACGCCTCAATGGAGCAGGCTCAAACCAGACTCGCAGGCCTGGAAGGCTGAAGCTCCACTACTCCACTGTAAGGAATTTGACTTTGTGAGAACGATGAACTTTGGCATGGGAGTTGCGTTAATGTTTTAGACTAAGATAGTTTCTAAAAGCATGTGCATCTTTGTGCAAGGTTGACCAGTATAGAAAATGTACCCTAGCATAAAGTGGTGCAGGACATGTTTACTCTGAAGAGTCTCATTTGTATTAAGACTGGATTTAAGGCTTTTTACACTCTCACACCCACTGACATACCAGTGTGCCAGTCAATACAAACTCATGCTGTGCAGTCATACGTTGTTCAAACCCACATATCTTTATTTTAAACTCTAGTAGACAACCCAAATACAAAAGCTAGAAAGTTGGGAAAATATCATATACAGTTGCATCCATTAAGAGCTGATATAGGACAATGTCAGACGGTGTGAAAGGGGGAAACTAAATATTGTGGTCAATACAACCTCACCAATGTTATCAGTGACTTCAAGATGACAGCCCTGCAAAGGGAGAAGTATGTTCTGGTGTAACATAGTAGGTAATGTATAAGTAAGAGTAATGCATTAAGCTAGAACATTTAAATAGGGTATTTAAAAAGTGTAATGATTATGGATCTGTATCGGCAACTATTAAAAGTTAGAAAAACATGAACAGAGCCTTGCTTTTTCTCATCATAAAGTCAGTAGGCCTACTTCCCGATGTGTTTTATGTAACATCTAATAACACAAGTGGACTGCCAGGGACATATAAATATTTGTGGACGTTTCATATGCTAAAAGGATTGTGAAGCATATGGGAAGCACCAAAAGAAGAATCTTAATTAATTGTCAAGTGCACAGTCCATGGAGTACACTATATTAGAGCAGCGATCCAACAGAGACACCTGGGGATTGTTGCTCTGTCATAAGCTTTGCAGCCGTTTAAGCCTGGTTTGAGTTGTCTGGAACAAATTCAGGTGGTCTCTTTTTTTTTGTTTTGTTATAAAGGCTGTGACACACGAAGCAGATTATCGGCCGCCTGTTAATGTCGGGCCGCCTGAGCGTCTGTCAGCCCAATTTTTGCGGTGTGTCCCACGCTGTTGCCATTTTTTGGCCCAACCGACAGTCCCTGTGGCAGATTCAGCATGTTGAATCAGGAGTGGAGACTGATGGCAAAATAAATCACCCTGATTGGCTGTTCAGCTTTAGCGAATCAGTGCACAAGAAGAGAAACAGAAGTGAGGTAAGCAAACTAACAACTGAAATCAAGAGGGCACACACAGAAGTCTTCCGGTTGCTCTTTTTTTTTTTAATGACTAATGCAGACTATCGCTGCCTGCTGGAGAGTTGTTGCAACTCACGCAGCACAGCACGTATGTGCTTGTTGGCTGATGGCTGTAGTCGTGTGTTCAAGTGTGACTTTTTGGCAGCTCTGTCGCCACTTGTATTTTGTTTGGCTTGGTGTGTCAGGGCCTTAACCAAGCCGAGTTGTCCTGTAGAAGTCGTCTTTAATCCCATAGAAGTCATCATATCTGAGGTTTAATTAAACCTGCTGCAGACCTGAACTAACAGATTTTCATACGATACAAGGGGCAGATTTCTTCATGTTTTCTTTTTATCTCCAAAAGTTCTGCTCTTTCCCAATGTAAAATCTTATGAAAGCAGGGCATGTCAATCTAATTTAATATTGTGTAATTACATTTAAAATGGCTTTAAATTGTCACAAAACAGGATTAATTATTACCTGACAAACTGACAAGGTTAGAAAACATAATCCTTGATGTTTTGTAAGATTCCTCTTGCAGTTCTTATTTAGGCTAATATATTTGACACATTTTTTCTACTTTGTGTGCGTGTGTGTGTGTGTAGTGTTTGCAGGCTGAGAGCTGGAGTACTCTGAGTAGAGCACCTGTAGCCTTTAGCACAAAATCCGGGGGTCCCAAGAAGTCGGTGAAAAAGACCAAGTCAGGTAGGTTTCACAAAGTCACTGCTCCTGTCTCAACATGTGGCTGAGCCTTTATCAGCGTGCTCTGTTTCAATGTAGGTGAACGTTAGAAGTTATTCACCACAACAGTACTGTACAGTATCTGCACATTAGTGTTTATTGCTAATGTACCATTCCTGTTTGTTTGTTAAAACTGATTGCCAAAGATGTAAACCTCCAAAGAAAACACATTTATCTAGTGCTATCAAACCTTTTCTAATATCTATTTGCATATAGTGTACTTATCTGCCTCCTGGCAGTTCAAATGCATGGTGTTGTCTCCAGATGGCACTGTAGTAGGATCAGTCATTCGTCTCCAGTCTGTAGCTCCATTGTGTAGAATCTGTCCGAAATGTCTTTGTAGAAAGTGTTGCAGACCAGAAGTCTTGACTGGTCTACAGTTGTTGTTGTTTTCTTTCACTTTAGGTGTCATGTGTCCTTCTACCTGCCTGGCATTATAAAGTCTTAACTTTGCATTAACCTTAAAACATGATTGAGGTCATTTGCTTTAGAACTTACATTTTTCTTCTCCGAGTAATAACTGACATTAGATTACATAATATCCATAACAATCTGACTATTCTTTGAACCTTTGTTAAGGTTTTGTTTAACAGCACTAAGTCTCAGAATGTCTTAAGCCCTAGAACACTGATACAGATCCATTCATACAGACATCTACTGTGTGCAGGAAAGGTCAGGAGTGAGATCCTCGCCCACATGGCTCATTTCATGGTAAAAACACGTAACGCAGCAGCTGCTCGGTCATGGCTGCAGGTTAAGAGATAGAAAGCTTATTTAATCTGCTACTACTACAACCATCTGCTTTAGCAAACTTTGGCAGATGTGGTTTGATGCGTTTGGCATATGCTCAGGTTATGAGGTGGACAACATTGATTTCTAATTAATAAAATTGTACTTTCAGTTCCAGGTCGGGCTCTTTTCTTTGATGAATAAGTAAACTGCTTCCAGACTGTCTTGTCTTAAAGAATGTATTTAATTAGTACTGGTGTCAGGGACTTAACGATACACATGCAAACTACAGAATATTGTCAAACAGTCTAGTTATACACAGGTCACAAAGGGCATGGCTCTTCTTCACTATCTAGTCTGAACTACAGTCTCCATCCAGCACGTGTGAAGCAAGTGAGCCTCAGCGAAGTCTTCTGCTCTTTACTGCTGGACAGTTTGGAGCTCCCCTCTCATTAAAAAGGATATAGATGTTGCATTGACTCTTTTTAACAGCAATCCAGCCGTTTGCATACATTTACATTTTTCTACGACAATTACCTTTTTTATTCTTCAACAATATTTACACCACAGTTCATTTTCACTGCTGGCTTTCCTTCCACAGGTCCAACGGCCCCATCAGCTGAGCAGTGTTCATGCGTTTCGGCCCTATTTTTTATATATTAAATGTATCTTAATATAAAGCTGTCAATGTTACAGTTTGTTCTTTTGTGTCAAGAGTTTTCTTGACGCTTTTCTACATTTGCTCTAACATTTTGAGTAACTTGCAGTGCCATTTCTTTATTTTCTTGTAAACTATTACAGATGCCACATTCCAGTATATCTTTGGATTTTCTGTGTAAAATGTTGCTATTTTGTTAAATGTGAGTTTATAGTGTTCATTCAACCATATACATATGTGTAAAAATAAAAACAGTAATGCATCTTGTCTGCTTGCCCTCCTCCTTTGTCCTAGACAAAGACCAGGCTAAAACATACTTCGATGTAGAGAAACTTGTCCAGCACAAGTTATATGAGCTTCCCAAGAAAGAAGTTTCTTCAGCAGCAGCTGTTTCAGCAGCAGAAGCTGCAGCTACACCAGCTGCAGAGCCCACACCAGCTGCTGCTGAGGCTGTGGCAACCACCCTTGTGGTAGAAGCTGCCGTCCCACTGGTTGAAGCCACTCCAATTGTTGATGTTGTCCCTGAATCTGCACCTGTTGTTGAGGCTATCGCTGAAGTAATTGCCGAAGTTGCTCCCGTGGTTGAAGCTGTTGCTGAAGTGGTTGCTGAAGTTACTCCCGGGGTTGCTCCCATGGTTGAAGCTGTTGCTGAAGCGGTTGCTGAAGTTGCACCTGTGGTTGAAGCTGTTGCTGCTCCAGTGGTTGAAGCTGTTGCTGCTCCAGCAGCTGAAGCTGCCACCCCAGTTGTTGAAGCTGCTGCAGCACCAGAACCGGCTGCTGAAGTTCCTGTCGAAGCTGCTCCAGAAGCTGTACCAGTTGTGGAAGCTGCCCCTGAGGTTGTCCCTGCTAAAGCCCCTGTAGAAGCTGCCGCTGCCCCTGTAGGAGCTGAGGCTGCCGCTGCCCCAGCTGAGGCTGCCCCTGTAGGAGCTGAGGCTGCCGCTGCCCCAGCTGAGGCTGCCCCTGTAGAAGCTGCCGCTGCCCCAGCTGAGGCTGCCCCTGTAGAAGCTGCCGCTGCCCCAGCTGAGGCTGCCCCTGTAGAAGCTGCCGCTGCCCCTGTAGAAGCTGCCGCTGCCCCTGTAGAAGCTGCCGCTGCCCCAGCTGAGGCTACCCCTGTAGAAGCTGCCGCTGCCCCAGCTGACGCTGCCCCTGTAGAAGCTGCCGCTGCCCCTGTAGAAGCTGCCGCTGCCCCTGTAGAAGCTGCCGCTGCCCCAGCTGAGGCTGCCCCTGTAGAAGCTGCCGCTGCCCCAGCTGAGGCTGCAGCTGCCCCAGCTGAGGCTGCAGCTGAAGTTTCTGCTCCTGTAGAGAGCACCGAGGAGTTGGTGGGCCCTGCTCCAGTCCTAGCCGAAGCTGCAGGAGAGGAGCTGCAGGCGGACGCCCCCGCTGAACCAGCTGAACCGTTTGAGGGTACACACTACAACTTTCCCCTCCCCCACAATCCTTCTCTTTTCCTCCGTGGACCCTGCAGTCATTTGTACGACTACACTAATCATTCGTGATGAGCATAAGGATAAACTGTAATGATACCCAACATCACAAACGCACTTCTTTTGTACTAGCCTTGCACAGGTTGTTCCTAACAGTCCCTTTGTGTTTCTTGATCCTTTTTTAGACCATAACCTTCAAATAATATATTTCCCTTTTCATGCCATATTACACATCTGCCCATGTGACCAGGTCATCTTTCACATAGCTGTAGTTCAACTCATTGTCTATTGTGTTTGCACCGATCAGTCATCTTGCATACTGATGCATGTTTTTACTGCACAGCAATTTTCATTGAGCTGTTTGGCATGTTTTATTTCTGAACACCTTTTTAAGTTTTTGTTTTTCACTAACCTTCTTGCTGCACTCATTTTTTTTTTTGTTTTCTAGAATTTCTTTCCACCTTTCTTCATAACTCACTGATCTGTTCCTGACATATTTTACTCTTCTCTCCTATTTTATTCTTGTCAGAATTACAGATGTTTTCTTTGGTTTTAATCCTCGGTTTCATTCCCACCCTTCTTACCTAAGATGTTTCAACATGATAGAAAAATAATTCTCAGCACCTCCTGTGGTTTGACAGAACTGTTCTGCTTTATTTTGTATCTGGTGTGTGTGTGTGTGTGTGTGTGTGTGTGTGTGTGTGTGTGTGTGTGTGTGTATTTTATAAAATAATAATATACACACGGTAAAAGTAATGTGTTATCAATATGTGTATTTTGTTTATGGATAAAGCATGTGGTGAGATTTCACACTGGTTGGACTCAAAGTTGAAGATTTAAAATTGGTTATTTGGACTTAACTGTTATAATGTTTTGTCTGGATTAGACTGTTGGTAAGCTTTTACTTTACAGCAGTTGTGTAAATGTGTTTCCTAGCATGAGTCCACATTCCAGCAACCTTTAACCTGTCAACTGACCTGACCTTTCACACGTTCTTTCCTATCTGGCTACATGTACTCTGTCTACCGCTCTCAGGTGCTGTTATGTGCATGAGGGTTAGGGTTTCAATCGGATTGTTTCTTTATTTGTTCTAGCTAAATAGACAGACTCATCCAAAAGCATGATTGGGGTTTACAAGTGTTTTCCTATGAGGAGAAATTAATTTTAGTTTTTTTTTCTCCCTGTGACACTCAGTTCAAATGGACCCAATTCAGAAGCTCTTCCTGGACTCCATACGCGAGTACTCCACAAAAAGCCGGTAGGTCTCAGCCATTTGTTCCTTCTGACAATGTAAAGCTTGAAAATTGGTGCATAAATGTATAGTTGAAACTTGTAAACAACTACGTAACTAAAATAAATGAAGCACAATTCTGCATTTGCCTTGTGTGTTTCATCAAAATGGAAAAATCTGATTGTGCTGATTTTGTACTGAGGATTCAACTGAGAATGTTTTACCCATCAAATGCATTCAATGAGGGATACAAAGAAATTGAGCTTTGCTGATAACTGATCTTTGTCCTCCTCTTGTAGAGCTACTGGGGGGCTAGTCGATGCAGGTTCAGAGTATGAGAAGACCTTGGCAGAGGAGGTAGCAAAGCTTCAGCGACTCTATGGTGGTGGAGACCTTGCATCTTTTCCAGAGTTGAAATTCACAGGTGAGTCAAGTTAATCATCTATTGGTTTGCCATGTGTCAGCACTATGACCACAGCTTGTTTATTCTTTTGTTTAATTTTCAAACCCTAAGAGCAGCGCAGTTGGATGTCTCTAACTGATGACAAGCATCTGCTCTCGTATACGTTTTTGACATTTTAGTGCAAAGTTTCACCTCCTATTCATTGCACAATCTGATAATCTTATATTGATACTGTACACTCTGACAGATTGCCGCCAAGATTTTATTAGACCCATCACATACATGATTGTTGTTGTTAGTCTAAAGGCACCTTAAGGGTGCCTAGCTTTGTCTTCATTTTGTCTTGAACAGCTCACAGCTACTACAATTTATTGTGGATATTCATGGTCCCAAGAGCTCGATTCTTAATGTTTTTTTAGCGACAACCTGACCTGTCATACCATCAGGCCGACGAGAAATATTAATATGTAATGGGTAGGCTTTGATCAGGTTTCATAAAATGTAAATCTGAATATTCTGTGACATTAAAAAAAGAAAAATGAGTACATAATCACATGTATCAATATCTCTGCTTTGTGTTTTTCAGAGGCCAAGTTTGATTGAAGTTTCCCAGAAGTGAACAATCGCACTTTGCAGTTTTCTAATGTCTCCTTTTTTCCTGTACATCATACATCTGTGTGTTGACCGTCTGCTTAATATCAAAGTTCCAACAAACCATTGGATATAGCTTTATATGTAAGAAATTAGAGCCGTTTCAGTAGCTACATGTTTTATGGAAGTGAAAGCTTAAGCATTAGATGTACATTTCTGGCAGACAAAGTGAATTTAGAGCTGTGAAATAAGCTTTGTATTGATTGATCCATGGCTGAGCTGAATGTGAATTAAAAACAATAAATTCCAGTTTGTATTTGTTGTATGCATGAATCTTTATGCCACTGTCAGGGAAACGCATCAACATCACAAACATGTGGCGAACTTGACTTAGCCCATGTTCTCCAAGATGAAACTCAATCAACTAATTTAGCGATCTTAGATTTCAACAGGATTTACACAGAGCCGCATGTAATCACACACACACACACACACACACACGGAGGAGATTCAAAACCAAAAGATAATGAGAGGGAATGTTTTGGTGTGATTCATACAGTATGTTCATATTAACCTGTTGCATACACATGTATAGATAAATATGCATACAGCAAGTTCATTAAAATAAATAGTGAATCTATTTTTTAGATCTGACCCAATAGAGTAAATGCATTCCTCCCAACAAATTAAAATGGCTCAATTTAGTGATCCACTAAATTGAGTATGACTGCAGGGGCTGGGGATCGACCTCTACCGCCTGAGCCGCAGCTGCCCCTATAGAACCATGAACACATTATGAGTAGGCCTACAATGTGTACAACAATCCAAATGAAACTATTTGCGTGAGTTGCCTCCATTTCCTGCAATATAATACTTTAATTTAAAGTAGCCATGATCAATCCCAACCCTCCCTAACCCTTTGAAGACGGTAGCCTTCTTCGTGGGTGATCCAAGTGAATTAATTGTGCGCCATCCAGAGGATGTGTAGCATACAACAGGGAGCAATTATGAGTCTTTTCAGACAACACTACGTCTCATTTGTGTAATATAATAAACATGTATTGTATATTAGAATGTCACATGCAATAACACCTCTTGGCTATATTTTGATGTCGTTGATGAAAACTAGAGACACAAAAACAGACATTTCTGCTTTAGAGCCACCTGAAAAACTGGAATCAGACCGACATATAATGCATTCCGAGTAACCACACACGGATTAAGACCAGGGTGACAGTAAATTATCGAAATGATGGTGACAGTGGACAAAAAAAAGCAGCTGACAGCGCCCATGGTCCGTACCCAGCTCTGGTTCGCAAACTGACGAGCGGACCTTGAAGTAACCGCCTCTGCTGGCGACACACAAGCATCAAAACAACTCAACATGTTCCAAAGCACATGTCGTATTGATATATCTAGTCAGAAACCCTTGAAATAATACATATCTGTTGACTAAGTGTTGACATGTTATTATAAGGATATAACCCATATATTTTCTTAATACGGCCCTCGAAGTGAGAATCCTTTGGTTTTGTTCAAACCAGTATCATTGTGGAACCGCTGTGTTTACCTCACTGTTTCCGGCCGGAGCATAACACTGAGAACACAAAATGGCGACCTCCTTGCTGCGGTTAGGGCGACTGGGTTCCCTCAAGGTAATATAATTGAATTGCCTCCCAGACGTTTTAGATGTAGTCTGTTAGGATAGCACAGCTTTGTAGAGGTCAGTTGGCAGTTTATCCGAGACAGTGGACGTGAAATACTTGACTCCATTCGAGTGTCTCCTTCGTACTGACCCCGAGACTTGTTCCAATCACCACCGGGAAAAGGGCACAGACTGCAGTTCTCTCATCTTAACCACACCTGACGTAACCTACAACTGACCTACATACATTACAATCACTTCAAAAATAATGCTTTATTTAATGCGCAAACCCGAATCTTTCGGTTGGAAGAGGGCAATCACAGAGCTACACACGACCCTGGTGAAATCTGCGAACATGGAGTTAACGTTAACTACTTTTCTGTGTACAAGATTGATATGGCTAACTAACTGTCAAAACACCTGAAAGCTACAATACGAATGTGTGTATTTTATTTTTGTTGTATTGATTTTTATGTTATGTCATGTTATTTGACATTGTCAACATTGGAATGTCAAAATAAGGGACATGTTCTGGCGGGCTCCGTCCACACCTTAACAGTCTCACCCACCCATTTTTTGGCGCAAAGCATCGACATCTTTCCCTCAGCTTTGGTCACTTGGTCTGCCTGTGAAACAGTTCTTATCACACATGAAGTCATTGACAGTGTATGTTTTGTGCCTCTTGGCGTGCTTGTGCTTGGACGATTCTTCATGCTAGCAAACATCGCTTATTCCGTCATGTGCGATGCTAACATCTGAATGGCACACTTTACAAAAAGTACAAGTTTGCCCGACTCTGCTTTAATTAAATAATGGAAGGTCTCCTCCCGTTTGTTTAGTTACTTGCATAAAGTTTTAACTTGTTTGGCAGGTACAACTGCGTCTCCATCTATCTCCGGTTCACTGTGACTCTCATCCATATGTTTTTGTCTTCTTCTTCTGTGGTATTGTTCCTGTTTTCTTCTTCTGTGGTATTGTTCCTGTTTTCTTCTTCTGTGTGTTTACTGGCGGATAACGTGTTTCAGCTAAAGTTAAACATAATACTGCCACCTGCTTTACCGGAGGCCACTTTACCACCGTACACTTTTTTAAATTAAACTATTAAAACTATTTAAACTATTTTTATTTTTGAAAGGTTAAAAATACGGGATAATTACGGAAATATATTTAAACGGGAGGACAGCGGGATAGAAGGAAAAGTACGGGATAATCGGGAGGGTTGACAGTTATGGTTTGTATCCTTACGTTTGTTTTTAATCATTAGCGCCACCGAGCAGTGGGCAATAATCTGGCCTACTGTAATACTATAATATATAATTATTTAGTACATTTCTCAGAAATCTAATTATGGTTAAAAAGAAGATGAGTTCGGAATGTCTGTTGTTGGCTAACCTTGCAAATGAAATACCTGACAAATAGGGTTACTTCATCACATTTATTTCATCATTTAAAACACAATATTGCCACAAAGATGTGCTGCTCCAATACATGACTAATACACCAAGACTTTGCTTTAATTTAGCCGGGTCTCATGCCTCATCTGACGTATGATAAGTGCTTTTATCCTCCTAGATGTTGTCAAATACATGAAATTAAGAGATATTAAAAGGATATCAACCTGGATATAAATGTAAAACATGTAACATTTAATGCATTTAAGTATTCTCATAATGTATATCAAAATAGGCTATTACCCAACTCTTGGTGCCACAAAAGCATTAAATAACTAGCCACAGTACCAACTCAAAGCATACGAAACAAGGCTCCACAGTCCTTGTTCTGTTTTTGCTTCATTTTTCATGTTGAATGCGGTTGTATATGTTTTGTTGTGTATGTTTGGCAATTCTACAAAAAAGGTTTCCGTGCTCTTCCCCAGTTTCTCCAGTTGGAGAGCTTGGGCCTCCTGAGGAGTCGCTCGGCTGCTTCGTTCTGCACTCAGGCTGAAGAGCCCGCTCAGCCAGCGAAAAAGACAGAGGCTGCCAGCAAGAGTAAGGCCATTTGATTCTATTCACTTTCTAAATTTTGAAATTCAGGGTTTAAAGTTTTGCTGGCTTGTTTCTATTGTGTATTAATGATGTTTTACCCTTTTTTTTTTGTCCGTTACATACATACATACTATATGTGTATATATGGTTTATGATATAGTTTGTATAGTGTAGATTTTAAAGCTTAATGTGTAACTCTTTTTATTTACAGTGTCGGAAATGTACCTTAAGGTCTAACCTTTGCTTTCTCTTACAGTCGTCCATCCCATCCAGAATAATTCATTGTTAAAATGTAGTTTGTAAATGCTTGTGTTGCTGTTTGTGTCTAATTGTGAATAAAAATAGTGTACAAACAAGGTTAACAGTAAGTTCTTGTATTTTGACAAGTTAATATTATGTTGCGGTAATTCTATTTTTCTATTTGGAAAATTCCAGGAAAGCATAAATGGGTGCAGGAATTAAAGTGTTAAGGAAAGTTGTTTCCCTGTGCAAGTCACAACACTTTACTGTAAATGTTTGTTCTTATTTAACCACTATTGTCCTATTTACAATTTTCCTCAGCAGCAGATCCTTCAGATGAGAGAGCAACCTTGCTAGCCTACAAGACAGCAGTTGCCTTCCCAGTTAGATTTTCAGAGCCTGGAGTTTTCCCAACACAGTCTCTAGGTGTAACTGAACCATTGGCCGGCCCCACTGCCACTGCAGAAACAATTGTAGCTGCAGCAGCTCCTGTCACTGCTGCCAGTGAAGCAGCTGTAGCTGAGCCGCCAGTGGCAGCAGAGACGCCAGCTGCTTACCCAGATGTTGCTCAGGTTATCGCTGACACGGCTCCACCTGTAGTTGCCGCAGGTCTCCCAGCTGATGAGCCCTTGTTTGATGCAAGCAGTAAAACGTCAGCACCAGACGACACTCCAGTCGCAGCCTCCACCACAGACGATGCAGTCGTAGCCACCGCAGCCTCCTCTGAGCCTGGTGATCCAGCAACTGACGGATCATCCTCCTCATTGTCCAGCGACTCGGACTCGGACTCGGACTCGGACTCGGACTCGGACTCGGACTCTAAGGACGAGAAGTCAGAAGTGAAGACTGAAACCAAGACCTCACCACCAGAAGCGTCCGATTCCACTGTGAAAGTAGTAGCAGATGTCCAGGAGCTCACATCAGAAGTGAAGGAAGACACTATTCAAGATAAGATGGAAGTTCCTCCAGAACCTGAAGCTACTCCTGCTTGTGCAGCAGCGGCAGCAGCGCCCACAGAAGCAGCTCAAGCCACCGTCGAGGCACCCAGTGTTAACTCTGAGGAGTTAGTGGACCCTGCTCCTGAGATCTGCACTGCCACCAAAGATGCTGAGACCAGAACAGAAGTTTCAGCTGAAGCTGCAGTGGAACCAGCTACAGAAGTAATAGAAGATGTTGCATCTCCTGCCATCCCAGATGCGCAAGTAGAAACTTTCACTCCAGAAAAAGCTCAGACTGACGCTCCTGTAGAAATCACGGAGTCTGCCTCTGCTGAAGCCCCCACAAAAGCTGACAAATCCCTTGTAGAAGCTGCTGCAGAGCCTGTAGAAACTGAAGCTGCCCCTGTAGAAGCTTCTGCAGAGCCTGCAGCTGAAGTTACTGCCTCTGTGGAGAGCACCGAGGAGCTGGTGGACCCGGCTCCAGTTGTAGCTGAAGCTGCCCCTGTAGAAGCTTCTGCAGAGCCTGCAGCTGAAGTTACTGCCTCTGTGGAGAGCACCGAGGAGCTGGTGGACCCGGCTCCAGTTGTAGCTGAAGCTGCCCCTGTAGAAGCAGCTGCAGAGCCTGCAGAAGCTGAAGCTGCTGTCGAGGCTGCAGCTGAAGTTACTGCCTCTGTGGAGAGCACCGAGGAGCTGGTGGACCCGGCTCCAGTCATAACTGAAGCTGCCCCTGTAGAAGCTGAAGCTGCTTCTGAGGCTGCAGCTGAAGTCTCTGCTCCTGTAGAGAGCACAGAGGAGCTGGCGGACCCTGCTGCAGTCATAGCTGAAGCTGCTGGAGCGGAGCTGCAGGCGGACGCCCCAGTTGAACCATCTGAGGGTACACACTACACCACCCTATTCCCCAAATCTCTACCTGTCCTTTTCCTCTCTGTGGATATCTTTCACAACCCATTCGGTGTGCTGTTATAGTGATAACCAGGTGTCAACTCCCTCACATACAGTAGTTTCTGTGGCTTTCACAGCTTTTAAAATATCATTCCTGGATTCTTTTTCAATAGCTTCTTGTTTTTCTTCTGTTCCATCACTGTGACATCTAACCTCCCATTGCCTTAGCATTCAGTTTGGTTGATTGTGCATGAGGTAAATGTAGTGGACATGTACTTTAATCCTGTTTGCAGGGCTTTTTGCCGAATTCCTTTTCCATATCTATTTTCTGCATTTAACTAATTTGCATTGCTTGCATTTTGCTAATTGAAATGTAGACTTGTCTGTCTTTGACAGCTGTTGCGTACTGTGACAATAACCCTTCACGTTTCTGCTTTCTTCCCCTCTTTTGATGACTCAGGAATCCACCACCTTTCTTTATTTTAAAAATCCCCCTCGTTTAGCCTCCCAGCAGTTGTCAAATCCATCTTCACTCCCAGAATATTTTTCTCTTTCTAATCTATTGCTGGCTTTGGCTCATTCTTCTCATTCATAATGTCTCTGTATAAAATATGGGTTACAGGTTTTCTGAGTTCATGTTAAGGTTAAAGGTAATAATGCTAATGTTTGGATTCATTGTGCCAGGTAGTGTTATTGCATGCACATGGCCGTACTGTGTTCCAGTGAAGACGTATCTCTGACAGCAGCTGGACGAGTAGAAGCTGGGAGTCGTTTGGTGTCAGCCGAACATTTCAGGAAGCCGGATTACACAGTTGCTAAGATATTTTTAAAAACAAAAATAGATCACAGTCATGACATGAGTTCTGTATGTGGAACTGATTAGCAGCTACCAACCAATGTTTACGAATGGATCAGATTAAAAATCCTAAACATATCTGTAACTACAGCCCTTACTCTTTTTTACCCAACACTTCTCTGACCAACTGGGTAATTCTGCTTCCTGGAACAACACTTGCTTCACATTATGTGAATGAGTTCTCTACCCTAAAGCCTTTGGGATAAGCATGGTGTCAATTAATGAACAAATGTAAATGTTTCTTAACTGTATTTCTCTGTGATTGTGGATGTGTAAGATCTTTTTCACTGTCTTCACGTGTTGTTTATAACCTTACTGTCAGAGCATGCTAAGAGGTTTTCCAGACAGATTTAGATGTAAAAGTAAACTAAAGAACATTATGCACCTCTATGTATTCAAAAACATCAAAGCCTTGTCTCCAACACACTATCATTTTGACTTTGTGACCTTTTTCAAATCCATTTCATGCAGTATCATTATTCCTCTACTGTCTTTATTGTCTGCAAGCAAGTTTACCTTCACATACTTTCCCCTCTCACTCATGATCGTTGAGGCTTTTCAAACCAGTGTGTCTCCACGCTGTTGGGGGTAATGTGGCCTACCGTCGTAGGAAATGCTCCACAATAAACCACCTTTGTCAGCATGTGTGACTATGTAAATGTCCTGTCCCTTAAAAAAATCTTTACAAATCTTTACAAAGCAAGCCACATTTTTGTTCTAGTTCTATAGCTTATCAGGAATGGCTAGATCTTTACTACAACTTTTGTTGCCTGAAAATCAGTAACAGCGATGAAGACACAGGAGTAGACCCAGCATTGCATTTGGCTAACCTTGTGCTTTTTTTGTTTAACTGCATGAACAGCAGGAAGATTTGTCAACTCTCCTTTGTACCAGACTGCTTTCTCACATGCTTTTTTGTTTCTTCCCCTCCTTCTGCAGAGACTGCAGCAGCGGCGCCTCCAGAACCCGATGAGCCTTTTGACAACAGCACTTATAAAAACAACCAGCATCACAGCTACTCCTCCTACACATTTGCAGACCTGGATGTAGAGATGGCTAAATTTCGGCTCCCACAGCCGTCCTCCATCAGACACTAGAGGAGTTTGCTTGGCTGCAAAACCTTTATATTGCTTAAAGATGATGGTGATGGTGTTGTCCCTTTTTCTGATGATCATCCCCTCACCTGTCAGATCTGCATAATATTCTGCTGTTAAAATGTTATATTAATAAAGTACACAAATGAGAAATGCCTGTTGTGATTATGTTTTGGTGTATATAAAGGAATAGGCATATAAAGGAATAGGCAAAGATCAAACGCTTCTCTTCTGCTGCTTTTCTGCTGCTTTTCTGCCTTAGGGGGTAATTTGAATAGAGCTGAGTGTGCAAGGGGTTTATCTCTGTTTCTATTTTAATTATTACAATTTTCACTCCCTTAGCCCTGTCTGCTTGCACATAATGTCCTAATTATCCTAGCTATATACGTTATTTTAGGAGTAAACAATCAGCATCTGTTGTGTATATGATGACAGAATATGCATAAAGGAGTGTAAAGCTGGAGCTATACATAGAAAATGTGTTGTGTAAACGGGGGCAGTGAATTGCGTTTGCCAAGCAAAAAACCCAGGAGGGCGCAGAGGGACAGGCAGGAGGACGTCATTTCTCCGCCCACCTCATACATATTCATGAGTCAAGCGCCCTTGCGTGGCCTTACGCGATGACGCAACGCGACAACTGCGGGTCCCGATTGCTGCAGCCGCTTGTCAGTGTGACGAAGATTGGCACTCAGGTAAGCTGTCACTCAAAATCCCTCTTTTTCCGTTCCCTATCAATCAAACAATCTGGGCCGCACGCAAAAATGCCCCGGGGCGAGGAGCGCGGACCTAGTCAGGGCAGCGGAGGGTGTTTTTGGAAGGGAAGCAGAAGCGGCAGAGCTCCGGGAAGAATACAAAAAAAATCTGTATACAAGGGAGGAGGAGGAGTGGGGGGAGTGGGGGGGGTAAAAAAAAATATGTCGGCGTTTTGGGGGCAGAGGAGGATTGTGGAAAAGCAAAGGGCGAGAGCTAGAAACGAGGCCCGACAGTTGTAACGTTAGCACCGAGGGGAGGGGAAGGAGAGGGCAGCTGTCCCCGCTTGATTGATTGACTGGTGTGGGAAGGATTTGAGGATCAAGCGGGCTAGCCTGGTGTGCAGCCACTGCTTCTTCTTGATATCATTGCAGTCGAATTACTGTTTACAGCTGTCAAGAAATGCATATTAATTTTAAAATGTTAATTGAAAAATGCTAACGCTCTTGAAGCCGTTTTGGTATATGGGCAAACGACTCTTCGTATCAATCCGCAGCGGGGTCTTTTTTCGTACCTGGCTAGCTAGGTTAGCTTGTTTTTTTTTTGGCAGTGATCCCCCCCCCCTTTGCTAAATATGGCGCGTCACATTTGGTCTCACCGTACAGTATGAGAAACACTTATAAGTTAACAGTTCGCTACCTTTCTAACGTTGGCTGTAGCTCGACCAGACTGCGTTAACCGTAGATAGTGTCCGGGAGCTAACGCCAATGTGGCGTTAACGTAACATGCTAGCTAATAAATATTGTGGGGGAAAAAGGCTTAGTCCCGCCGAGCTGCTTTGTCTACGAATAACACTAACATTATTGTAGTAAGTGGATAGTTGGGCTGATGTTAGCCCAAAGGCCTTATTCAACTTTTATGTACCCTTGCCGCCACAAAAGGTGGGCAGCTAACAGGGCTACAAGCTAAGTTCATCGTGGTGGGTGTGTTAAAAGCAGAGCAGGGTAACGCTATTATAACTAATATAACAGCTCATGATCCGTGTATCAAGCAGATTGCTTTAAGGGTGGTGTGAACATCAATATTTATGAATGTTGACGAGGTATACATTGGTATACGCAGTCCCTTCATATTTAACGTCACTCAGTGTTTATTCCGGAGTGTGCCCCCACGTTCCCTTGTCCCCCCAGACGTGTGTGCATATATCAGAACAACATTTAAAAAACATTGTGTTGCATTATTATGTTTTCATTACTTCTGCTTTTGTCTTACATGTCCTTCAAATGCTATTTTTTTAGGTCATCTTTTAGAGTAAGTGTCAGTGTAAAAAGCCCACCCAACGTTATGTTATATTAATCAGCATTCATGTTCAACATCAATTATTTATAGTATTGAAATATGATTGTTAATTCTCCCTTATTCACACCAACCCAGTTTCTAGAGCTAATGATAAACTTTCCTTCTGTAAACTGTCAACTATGTGTATTGTGTAGGTTGGCCACCTGTCCCCGCTCTCTATAATGCCCCAGTGTTTGCAGCATCTGCAGTGAACGTGATGGCAGCCCAGTCGGTTTCCATAGACAAGTACCCAAACGGAGAGCAGCAGGTGGGTGAGAGGGAGACATTTGGTTTGGACCTCTAGGCTTACACAACCTGCTCCAACTGCCTGAACTCCACTTTAATTGCTAGCTTTCAAAAGATAATCAACCTGAAAAGAGACAGTTTCTAAATGTTTCAGGCTACAACTTTTAGTATTCTGCACTCTTTGCCCAGGGATCCCCCAGTTATTTTTAGTGTGTGAGAAGTCAGCCTGCTTCGCCAAACAAAGGGAAACTCTTTATGCATGTAACACTAGAGCACAGGTGATGACACAGTTTTAGTAATCTGTTGGCGGAGTGCTTGTCTGTCTGGCAGGCCATGACAAATAAATCACTGTATGAGAGATACTGATGTTGTATAAAGCTCTTTTTTGCCTAGTATTTCTGTGTCTGAGCTTATGTAAATTGCTTACAAAACATCATTATTCAAGTGCCAAATTTGGGGGTGTTGAGAGCTGAGAACGATCTATGACTAATGAGAAATGTTCCACCCCAAGCAAGTGATTATTTTTAGCTACTTTGTGCTCAATCTCATTCATTGTTGGTCTCAGTCACATGGTTAGGGATGGGATTTATGCTCCTGGAAGGGATCCTGGGTTGCGGGTAGGCAGGCACGGTGTGGAAACGTGTGAAAGTAAAGCAGGACAAACCTGACTCCTGTTCAATGAGTGAGCCTCGAGTAGAGTCCTACACAGGCTAAAGTCCCAGTTTAATGTGTTCTTTTATTTACATTAAGTGATGTTTGGTGCACACAGGTTCTGGATTAGTGTTAGAAAGCAACACTGTCTGGATTGCTCACAGAGCAATTACAAAAGACCTGATGGCATGAATGAATGCAGACGCATGTCATTGCATCTTTCAACAGGAGATGCACAACAGTCATTTTCAGGTCAAATTTCTTTTTGTGCAACAGGAATAAACTCTCAATCCAGTAACTCTAATCAAAGTGCTGATGCAGAACTAACAACTGCCTTGTTCACAGTAAAAAAGTCTTTATTCTTCTTTAAATATAAATAAATTCAGTGTTGTGTGAAAAATGCATAGTTTTTGTGGTTTTCAGACTATGTCCTCATGACTTTTCATAGGGTTCCTATCGAAACAAGGCTCTGTGTTCAGCTTTGCCTTCCAGCTGCTCTTGGTATTCACATGATGTCTTTATGTCTCTCATTCTCCGCCTTTCTCTTCACCTCTTCTGTCTGTTTCTGTCGCTTTCTTTTTCTCACTTGTCTCCCATTTCTGCAGATGCAAGGTGTGGTAAAGGTAGACGGTGATCCCGAGCAGAAGTTTATTGAGGGGACGTTGGCAGAGGCGCCTAGCCCGGCACCCACAGAGCCACAGACACCCATGGACGCGGACAAAGCCTCCATATATCGGTGTGTGTGTGTGTGTGTGTGAGACAGACAGACAGACAGACAGACAACACTAGGAAATGTCACATGGCGTCTATGAGAAGGTCTCCCCTTTGTTCATGTGACTTTTAAAATGTGCTCTAACATTAGAAATGTGCATGGTGTTGTCTCACAATTTTTGTCAGCATGTGTTTTCATATACACTTAATGTATTTTGCACCTTCCACAGGCATCCCCTGTTCCCTCTCTTGGCCCTGCTGTTTGAGAAGTGTGAACAGTCCACGCTGAGCTCGGATTGCATCACCTCGGCCAGCTTTGACGTGGACATTGAGAACTTTGTCCGTAATCAGGAGAAGGAGGGCAAACCCTTCTTCAGCGAGGACCCTGAACTCGACAACTTGGTGAGAAACCTCAATTCTCAGATCTCTGGGTTTTTTCAGATTGCTCTGGCCCATACTTAACCAAAAGTATTTAATTAGTGAACTACATACCTAGACGTTTCAAAAAGTTTATAAAACAGTCACCATGTTGTTGACGGAGCCAGATTTGACTAGTGGTGATTTGGACCCTCAGCTCCCATTCATATCAGTTTATTGTTTGCACTAATAACATAAGCAGATGACTGAAAAACTGTTTTAGTTCTGAGGCCAAAACCAAAACAGGGATGTGAGGTATTTCACAAATAAATACAAAATGGGACCCCAAACTCACTCACACACTCGCTAGTCAGTGACCGTTAACCTCAACAGCACCGTGAGATGCAGCCCTGTCCATTAATTAAAATGAATTATGAATGAAAATGTAATAACACTGTTAACATAGCGTAGCTGCGGGTCTTAAAGAGTTTAATTCAGTTTCCTCAAAAAGTCCAAAGAAGACTTTTCTTTTTTTACATTTATTAGAGCTGCCTCCCTAAACAGTGATGGTTAGAATTCAGCCGAGGAGACTCAGGGCGACTCACTTTGTCAGTATTACCTCTGCACCTTTGTCTGCCATTGCACATAGAGTAACACAGGATAGCAGCATGGCAGGTTATACACATTTACAAACAAAGTCCTTGAAAACTAAGTGTAATGGAACAGAACGTGACGAAGCAAAAGGAGGGCAGCATGACTCGTTTCGGTTCTGCTGCTGACTGCCACCAATCTGGCTCAATAACTTCTGAACCAGACGCTGGTACGACCTCCTCTGCTGCAGCCCAGTGCCCAGCAGCATGACCAGGGCGCACACTTTGTAGTTCTCTGACCCTGTCCCCACCCAGTTCCACACCAGTAAACTAAAAGTGAGATTGTTTTGATAGTGGATTGTGTGTGCAGGAGGCAGTTCAATCATGTCCTGCACTGTCACTACTGCTCGCTACAGTAAACAGGAAGCCCATTGTCACACAATGGGCAAGTGCCGATTTTAACTAAAGTTTTGTGCCGCTCATCTAGATTCAGGTTGCATTTATAAAATAAAATGTGTGATAAAATGACATCATTCTGGGCATTATTGTCCCTACTGGTTTTCCATCATACTTTACATAAGTCCGGTATTAAAAGGCCTAGAAATTCCTTCAATGTAGCCTGGCGACCCCTGCAGAAACGCTGTCACAATGCGCTTCACATGGAGGTACGAAAACAGACAAGTAAAATACGGGGATAAAATCAGAAGAGGAATGAACAATATGAAACGAAGTAGGACAGAAGTGAGACTGAATGGCGAGGTTAAATATCTAAATCCTTAACAGAACACACAAATGGACACCCTGGTTTCCCTGAGACTGCCACAAACCTTTTTTTTTTTATACTTCTCACCTCCTAGATGGTGAAAGCCATCCAGGTGCTGCGGATCCACCTGCTGGAGCTGGAGAAGGTGAGTGACCTGTGTAAGGACTTCTGCAGCCGCTACATCGCCTGCCTCAAGACTAAGATGAACAGCGAGACTCTGCTGAGTGGAGATCCAGGGAGCCCGTACTCTCCCGTACAAGGCCAGGTCCAGGGTTTTTCACCCATCAAGACTCCGGTATGGACTGTAGGTGGACTGTACGCATCAACACTACACACTGGCAATGTTGTTTTGGATTCTTTACCCTTGTTATTCCTCTAACCTGCTACAGAGCATTGGCAAGTTCTACACTACTGTGCTTTAAAATCCGAGCCATCAACATGGAAAACATACACGTGACTTTGGCCCATTCTTTGTTGCATGCTCTGTTATGCAGACCCCCAGCTCTATCTCGGGGACCATCAGTCCTCAGGGTCAAATAGTGGTGCCAGCGTCAGCCCTGCAGCAAGGAAACGTTACTGTGACAGCCGTCAACCCCACCCAGGTGGTCGCAGGTATGTCACCATGGCATACAACCCCTCCTTCAGGTACTGTACTGTACTGTTCTGACTGCAGCATGTTGTCATGTACTAGTGGGACACTTTGCTCAGTGTGTGTGTGTGTGTGTGTTTCTGTTTCTGTTTCTCCAGGTGGCACGGTGTACCAGCCTGTTACAGTCGTCACTCCTCAGGGCCAGGTGGTAACACAGGCTCTTTCTCCCGGGACAATACGCGTCCAAAACAATCAGGTGATGCGTCTCTTTGTGACTGAGATGCAGGTGTATGTTCTGAACCATTGGTTTCTAAAATGGGTTTAAAAATCAAGTGGTGTGGAAAAAGGGTTTGCATTTGAGCAGAACAATGTGTTGGTGACGTGGATAAAGAGGGAAGTGGCTAAATGACTGTCTGTCTGCTCAGCTCCAGCTGCAGTTTCACCAGGACTTGAACCTGTTTAATCACGACGACAACTCAACCAAGAACAAACGTGGCGTTCTACCCAAACACGCCACCAATGTCATGCGCTCGTGGCTCTTCCAGCACATCGGGGTAAGTGTCAAATGTTGCCTGTGAAGCTCTGCAATCCATAACAAAAAAAGCACCAAAGCATTTCTTCCTCCCTACTTTTCTGTAGCACCCGTACCCAACAGAGGATGAAAAGAAACAGATTGCCACGCAGACAAACCTGACACTTCTGCAGGTCAACAACTGGTGAGTTCGGCCCACAGCAACACAATCCAGCACCATCCCAGGTTCATGTCTGTCCAGGGACGTTTATCATGTCATTCCCTTTTCTACTGACTGTGGTCAGTCAGCTGACTGCTTCCCACACGCCTGAGGAGATGAGAGTTCATCTGCTGTCTTTTAAAGTCACTGATAAACTATTTCTGCTTCTACTTGCTGCATTTGACCTTTTTTAAAGTCCGGGTAAAGTAAAATCAGAGGTTTGTTTCGAAACACATTATAGATGTTAGAATATCATTGCATGTGAAAAGACTCTGAACTTGATAGTGCTAACATGTGGAGTTGGATCCCTAAACTATTTTCTTCATAATCTTTGTGATTTTTTGGGCGGGCCTGAAATAATTTCTCGACTATTTTAAAACCTAATATTCTATACTTGCCGGTTTTTTTATTCAAATTTGGCTATAAATCACACATTTTACAGTTTCTGTGGTGTGACAAACTCAGAACACATATTTATTTTTGTTTTACTCAGACTTAAATAAAATGCAACTGAATGTTATTTGCTGTAAGTTGAAAGCTGTTTTGGAACAGTTTTTACTCTGACATGGGGGAGATGATCACAAACTGTCTGGTGTCTCCAGGTTTATAAATGCACGGAGGCGGATCCTGCAGCCCATGTTGGACGCCAGCTCCTCTGAGACACCGAAAGCCAAGAAGAAGACTCCTCAGAACCGGCCACTGCAGCGCTTCTGGCCTGACTCCATCGCCACAGGGGGAGGAACCCAGCAGCAACTTACCATGCCAGACGGTACGCAGCAGTGTTTTCTATATACACTTTGTAATAGACAAGAAATTATTAAATAGTATTTATCCTGTGTGTCTTCTAAACAAACAAGTCGTCACCATCTCACGGTTCCTGATCTTACTAAATGCACCACGCTGCATCCTATAAATGTATCCGTCCAGCACACTGTCCTCAGGATGTAAAGTGAATACAAGTGATCAAACGTTGTAAATAGGTAGTAGTAGTAGTAGTAGTAGTAGTAGTAGTAGTAGTAGTAGTTGGAGTGTGTATTTTTCTTTCATATTGCCACACTTGGTAACCGTTTTATAAAAGCTCACTTCAGACCGTGATATATGGTCATTATATCACAGTTAAGGGGGTTGTACCACGGCCCTTAACTGTGATATAATGACCATATACCACGGCCTGTCGTGAGCTATTGCTTAATAAAGCAGAGGGTCACACTGAGCCACACAGCAGCCACAACAACTCGCATCATTCTGTTTCCTGCTAAAGTCTCCTTCTTATCTAACTAACTAACTTGTCCTGCACCGTAGCTAGTTGAACGAGCCACCACATGGACATGAGCCGGGGAAAGTGCACTGCCGACATCCGTTTGCAGGCTCGAGGGCCAATTAGCTGCTCTCTTAACAAAATAATAATAATAATAATAATAATAATAATAATAATAATAAGCTTTATTTGTATAGCACCTTTCATACAAGAATTGCAGCACAAAGTGCTTCACAGCATAAACATAACAATCAGTACAAGATTAGACAGAATAAGAGCATTTACAGTACAATAATCAGTGTTGATGTAAATGAGTGAAGTAGCATTATAAAAATAGCAGAATTAAAATATATAAAATAACATTGGAGATCATGCCTAGTTTCTGTATCTGTGCCGTACTTAACGACCCTACTGCCGGGAATTCACATTCATCACACCATCCTTGTAGTCTTGCCAGGTCTTTAAGTGTTTACAAAGTTAAAACACAATCGTCACTGAGTCCCAGATAAAGCCGTTATTAAACACGCTGGTTTAACCTTTTCAGTCTAAGGCGATATCTGACCACTAGTCTTCTCTGCTGTGACTCGTAAAATTAATATTTTTGTAGTCTATTTTTTTAATGTCCTAGTTTAATGAGTGATTGTTTCCTCTCTTTGTCAGGCACAATGGTGACAATGAACATGGAGAGTCTGCAGAGCCTGACGTCAGACGGTGCCACACTGGCAGTACAGCAGGTGATGATGGGAGGCCACAGTGAAGACGAGTCGGGGGACAGCGGAGACGAGGACGATGACGCGGACATGGCCGGGCTGGGCCTGGACAACAGCGACTCATTGCAGTAGAGGACACACTCCCTCACACTCTGATCTACACACAAGACATGCGTAAATAGGTCTCCAGCTTAAATGTGTGTTCTCAGACACACAAAGAATCCTAGTACAGACAGACACACATTAGGTTTACATAGAGCACAAAACTACAGGACGTCACGCTCCTGCACTCTTCCAACCCCTCCACCCTGCTGAACGGCGGTTTATGCTGCGTGTGTGTACATCAGGAGTTTCATTTCAGAAACCCTTTTTTAATCATTTAGTTGATGTATGCGAGTGCACTTTTTTTGTATATTTAAGCTCAAAAAGATTAAATCAAACAAACAGAAGAAAAAAGAAGTGTTAAACACTCGAAGCAAGTTTGTATGCTCCGTTAATAAATGTTGACTGATTTATGATTAGTTTTCTTGGCCCCCTGTTCCCCGTCCCCAGTTGAATTCTCATTTTGGATGCCAACAATTTTCAAGTTGTATCTGTAAGGGTTTGTCTTCACTTTTTGCATGCTTGTGTTTTGAGTAGATGTGCGCACTCATGCGACTGACTCCACGGCTCTCACACGGGGCCCCTGCAGGCCAAGCAGAGCCCAAGTGGAGAGATGGGAGAAAAAAAAAAAGGAGAGATGCTTATTTTTATATACAAACGTATGAAATTAGTGTTTTGTTTAATTTTTGTGTTCTCCTGTTTTGTAAGGAATATTTATGTACAGATTCATAATTAAAGCTAGCAACCCTGTTTTCCAGGGTTGTTTGAAGTTTTCTAAAAAACAGAAAAAGGAATTGAATGCTGATAAATTGCTATTTAAATTGGTTTTAAACTTACAATACTAACAAGGCCTTACCTGTGTTCTTTTCTAAAGAATTCTTGCCAAGAAGCACAAAAAGAAAGTCTGACCCTTTTGTGAAATTGGTCAAAAGGACACTAAGCTGCAGAACGTGTGGTTCTGTCGAGCGGTAATAATTTTACTTTGTGTACTGCAACATCTACGGTTATCTTTCACAGTAACGTAACTGCAGTGCTCAGAATTGTTACGGACACGTTTACCCTCATTGTGTATACCATACATTACATCTTTTAATCATTTGACAGTAGTAGCATACTTTCTCAAATGCACAATCCAGAAGACTATGCTAATCCCACAATCACAAGGGTCTGAGTAACCACATCATCATCATCAAGAAGCAGTGGACTTTTTGCACGCGTTAAACTTTTATTTATGTACACGTACATGCTGCGTTGAAAACAAAGAGCAGGTGGAACGTTGGGCTCCTTGTTCACTGCCTGCCTGAAGGACTGGGACTGAGCGCTGCAGGCTCTGTTGCTCCCTCTGCCATTACAACCACATGTAGTGAAAGATTTGACCTCTGTATCAATATGTTGATATTACTTCACAAATGGGGTGCCTCTTGTTTGAAAATCTGTAATATTGTACTGTACAACAATTGTCTGTCATTAGCTGCAGTAATCTGGTTCATATTCCTCTTGTGAAATTGAGACTTGAAATGGTTATTTCATGCAGCCTGAGGGTGGAGTGACTCTGAGTGGGCCCTCGCTGAGCTCTTGGTTCCTCACTTGCGTCTGTCTTGCTTTTTATGAAGCGTTGTTCACTTTTCTCTTGTCTGTTTTGCCTTAGAGCTTTCTATTTTGGAATAAACGATGCCTAACTCTCTGCTGTGCACCGTCTCTCTGCTCCCTCAGCTTGGCCCCCAAATAGGATTTGTGTGTCTCAAAGGCTCTGCCATTCTGGTGTGATAGTTTAGCTCTGTAGTTTTCTCTGTTTTGTCAAATGTGGAAACATCCAAACATAATCCTGTGAGAAGTAACGAGGTGCTTCAGTTGTCTGTGCTCAGGGTTGGAGAGTTGTGAGCCTCTTCTCTCTGAAAGACAACGTAGAAATGTACAACTTAAGCAAAACTGACACAGACATGGAAACATGTAGAGGGAATGATCTAGTTGTGACAACTGATGAGATCTGAAGGTCTTAACAAACATTTCTAAAACTTCCAAATAAGTAGAATGTTGTGAAAACGATGCATGAGGACATTCCATCCAGTAAAACATTGCATCTTGGGTTTGGATCTGCAGAATATACCAACACTGTTATATTTCTGTAGGGACTTGAGGGGTCTTAAGTGGGTAAACTGCAATGATTGAATAACTACAAAACATGAACGTATAAAGAAAGTCATTCAACACCTGTTTGCTTACAAAGTCCTGCAATTGATTTTCATCTCACAGTGATTACAGTTTGTTTCCATGTGGTCTGAGAAATGTTGTGCGCAGTAACTGAAGAGCCCAGTTTATTTACTCATCACAAAATCTTAATGGTGAAAGAAACTTGGTTTCAAGCGTAACGTTTTAAAGCTTTTACGATATAACAGCTGCTTTACTCGGATTCCATTAAGGATGAGAACCAGCTGTTGGTCAAACATCACACAACAAGGTCACCAACAGCTGGGACTGCACTGGTCAATTAGTCAAGCTTTAGCTGAAGAAACAGTGGGCCGTCTCCTCTGGAAGTTCTTACTTTATAGAAGAAAGAACCTCATGGCCATAATAAAGAGTTCCTTAATGGCATTACTGTACCACTCCTAATAATGCCATCATCATCATGTGTTACAGGGTTGTATGCAGTAAGGTGTAGAAGATTATGAGCCATGCGTTCCTTCTTTCTTCTTTACCAGGCGCCCTGAAAGTGAAGCAGCAAAATGGAATCCAGCCATCATTCATAATATTATACTGCAAACACGGTCAAGTTTACTTTAGCTTTCCTTTGACTGAATATATCCAGTGTTTGGTATCCCACACTCAGTGTCCTGCAGAAACATGGTGACCATATGGGGAATCTGCTTCAGTACTAAATTCTCAAAAAGGCCAAACCTTTTGTAGGTCTGGTCCTGACACGGGACACAGGCTCGTCATGTACTGACCTCCATCTGTTGTCGGATCCAGCTGAGCGACTGTGTGATGCGTGTGTAAACACCCGGCTTGTTCTTCATAGCACAGCCGATCCCCCAGCTGGTCGCACCAACCAACTTCCATACAGATGAGTCCTCACAGGCCAGAGGTCCTCCACTGTCGCCCTACACACACACACACACACACACACACACACACACACACACACACACACACACACACACACACACACACACACACACACACACACACACACACACACACACACACATTAAATGAATTCTCTCGTCTTTCGTGTGATCAAGAGACAGTTTTAGTCAGTGTATGGTTATAGATTACATGCAATTCAACAAATGTTAAGACTTCCAATAACAAATAATACATTTTGAGTTTCCTGTCATGATTTCTGCAGTTTCTTGTAAATTTAATAAATCAACAAAATTCCTTATTAACAATTGCTTTTAAAATCTCTTTAAATCCTTTCTTTCTTTAAATGACCCGATAACAATATGCTCTTTTTAGAAAAAATAATGTAGCAAGAACCTGATAATTAAAACAATTTAAGACCACGAGGGCATTATAACAAATTGAAATCCAGTCACCCTGATTGTTTCAAACACAGGGCCTTTATTCAGAGACCTCTTTTAGAAGGGGGTCCTTGTGGTCTTTTATCAGATAGTGAAAAAGAAATGGCTCATTCTGTTCTTCCAGATTAGAGAGAAGAGAAATACTTCCGTTATATTGTTTTAATGTTCCCAGGATGAAGAAGCAGCTCTGTCTGTGGGGGACACAGGATTCCTGCCTTGCAGGGCTTCTGCTCTGAGATCTGTACCTGGCAGGAGTCGGTTCCTCCCTTCAGGAATCCTGCACAGACCATCCAGGAGGAGATGAAGCCCTGGTAAACCTCTGGCTGGTTGCAGGTCTTAGTGGAAAGCAGCGGCACCATGGCCGAGCGCAGAACCACACTGGTCTCTCCTAGAAAGCACTGCCAGTGTATCAGAGAGGGCAGGAACACGAATGTTATGACATAATGTCATAACGCTCATAACACTGCGGGTGAAGTAATAGACTAGAAATCATGTTCAGACTCACCTTCATCCTCAGTTGCTCCCCATCCAGAGATCCAGCACATGGTTCCCTCCTCAAACTCCTCCCCATAGTTGGGCAGGCAGATGGGCTCCACAAAGCCTACAGAGGAGCATTTTTAATGAACTACTGCAAGACACACTGTACAAACAAGTGTGTGCAGTTTCCACCATAACCAACATCAATCAATCATGCAGCTAATGGATGATCCTGTCGTCAGGTGGGGGCTACTGCAGTTTGGACTGAAATGACACAGCAGTCAGCTTTACACAAGTATCAGCGACTGATACACAGAATGACACTCAGCTGTCAGAAAGCAAGAAACCTGAGAGAGAGAATAAAGGAAGAATTGTGAGATAATAATAATAGTGCGTTCCATTTGTACTTAAATCAGAGCTTAGAACATCTTCACACACGAGTTGACCATGTTCCATTACGAGCCATAAAATCAAGTTCTAGCCAGGTTAGCAATACTAGTAGCTAACGCATTACGCAGTATTCCGCACATACTAACAAAGTAGTAATATGTCCACAGATTGGACAGTACTGTGTACAACAGATGTGCTAATAAACAGTACAGTACTACAGCTTACAATGAGTTGATACGCAGAGCAGTCATCACACATTCTGAGGCTCGGTGAGGTTCTCCTGACTTTCCAAGTGATACGCACCATGAGAATCCGTACTTTCACTTTAAAACTATATAAAGCTGCAAGTGCTTTTTGATTCAATAGGGCATAAAGCCTCCAACTAACTCCAACATGTTAACCCAGCAAGCACCTTCCACACCTATCACCGTTTGTGAGCATGATGTCAGAAGGGCTTGTGAACACCAAGACAGCAGCAGGACCTGACGGGGTCAGTGAGTGGATCCTCAAACTATGTGACAAACCCACTAGCACTAGTCTTCACAATGATATTTAAACTGTCCCTGGCTGATCAACGTGCTCTCAGATCATCATCACCATCATTCCTGTGCGCAAAAATGAAAAACATGACAGAACAGACCAAACAGTAGTAGTTGTGTAATCCTGAAGCAGCAGGAATATAAACAAACAAAAATAATGATGAATCATCTGGGCAGATAATACTGCTGGCATCTTTAACATTTAAACACCAGGTCAAGGGTTACATGTGTTCCTCACTACCCAGCACACAGGACCTACTACAGTTTGCCTACAGGCCCGACCGACTGTTCAGCGTTTAACACCATACATCCCTCCAGGCTCGTCACAATGCTCAAGGATCTGTATGTGGATTATTGACTTCCAGACAGGCGGTGAAGGAGGTGAAGGTGGGCGGACACACCCTCATCCTAAACACCAGAGCACCTCAGGGCTGTGTTTGAGCCCCCTGCTGTACTCCCTGTACACACACGACTGTGAAAAGGCCTACCTGAAGGAGGTAGAGGACCTGACCCGCTGGTGTCAACAACCTACTCCTAAACACCAGCAAGACAAATGAGCTGATAGTGGAATTTGGGAAGAAGTAGGGAAGGAACCATACACTCTTTATATCAATGGGTGGACCTGGGTGTCCACATCCCGATGCATACTGACTCAGTGGTGAGAAAGGCAAAGCAGAGACAGTTTCACCTCAGCCGCTTGAGGCTCAGCATCGAGAGCGTCCACACTGGTACAGGTACGGAAACAGCACGCAACAGGACCGCAAGGCCCTGCAGCGTACAATAGGTGGTGCTGTACCCTGCCCAAAGGATATTTACACCAGACGCTGAAGAATCATTAAAGATCCCAACCACTCAAATGATAGCCTTTACTCTCTGCGGAGGTCAGGAAGAAGGTACCAGACACAATACTGGTTGTGTTCTAGGACAAAATGGGTTGGGGAAAAGTGTATATGGGGCAGGGCTCAGGGCCCATAGCTAATTTTGCCCAGGGTGCCCCTCATAGGTTAATGTGGCCCTGCATGTAACTGATAATACACAATGACTGCCCCTCACAGCTGCTGAATGCAGACTTGCTCTGAACCATTATAGAAACATAATGCACAAGGTACCCTATGTCATGTTAGCTCAATGTTGCTCGTATATGCTGAAGACAGATTAACATGAACATTACCTGGAGGAGAGCACTACTGTGGGTTCAGTACCTCCAGATCCCAACAGGGAACCTCAAGAAATACAATTATATGGTGGGCGAATCAGAAACACTGCTCAATACATAAGGAAACAGAGGGAAAGGACATTGCACTGCATTGGCCAATCAAGACGGTGCAGGCACACATCACTGGATGTTGAAACTGCTGAGATGCAGTCGAAGAGATCTGGTCAGTTTTGAGCTATGAATGAAGGAATATATGAACATAGAGCAGGAAATTATTGAGAAAGAGAGTGAGGTCTTGAAAAAAAACACCAATACCATTGAAAGCAAGTGACGTGGCCAGTTTCATCAGTGCAATGTCATAGTCCAGTCCTTTGGGTCTGTAGCGAGCGTGATATATGATCTGCTCCACAGCCAGAGACTGAGCCCCGTGGACCGGCTGCTCCGTCTGCCCCACATGGACCGCCCACATGGAGGGGTCTGCAAACCTGATGACACAGCACAAGATACCGTGAAACACAACATTCATGTCCCTATATGTGAGGGACACAGTGAAAATGTTTTTCTTTCTCGTCACTTTTATGGCTCTCAATGCCAGCCAATCACAAGTCAGTATAAGTAGCCATTTTATTGGACAGTTTGCCTGGTTTAAAGGAGTTAGTGGGGACTTTGACTATGCACGATGGAGGGTTTTTCAGTAGCCTACATCCCAGCAGTTTATAACAATAATTCCTAATGATATAAATAATAAAATGAATAGGTGGCAGAGATTTTGTATTTGTATTTTACCCTCATAACCACACCCATGGAGCTTGAATTGGCATCTATACACAAAGTAATTGTTAACTTGCCTTATTACATACCTCCTCTCGATGCTTTCACAGTAGAACATCCCATGCAGGTTGTTTGAGCTAGCATGTGTGACTCACCCATACACACAGTGTGCTGCAGTGAGGACCCAGCGTGATGTAATGATGGAGCCTCCACACAGGTGTTCACTGATGAAGTGGAGGCTGACCTGCCAGGGGAACTGACCCGGCCTGGAGATGTTACCTCCAACGATACGAGTGTTGTACTGGGGCCTGGAGCCGCACTCTGAGGACAGATGTGTGGAGGTCATAGGTCAGTTTGTGCAACTCTAATGCATCAGTACTAATTCACACACACTAGATGAACACCATGTACTGGAGGACTGATACCAGCCTTTATTAACCCGTGTGCCTCACTATAGGGACATTTTTGGGTTAATCCACATGCATACACTTTGGCAAGGTTGTGAATTTAAATTTTAAATTTTGAAAGGTTAAACCTCAGCTCCTATAATAAGTCTATAATAAAGTGTGTAGCCAAAACAAAGACAATCAGAGACTTAAGGACAAAAATGTCCCCATTAAAAACCATTAAAACCAATGTGTATCCTACAGCCATTACAGCAAAATGTCATGCATTATATTATATCAGGCTTCACATCTAGATCTCTGGCATCAAAAAGGTACTTTTTACCACCAGATTGAGCTCCTTTCTCATGTTTGGCATACGGGCCAAATACAGACACTAGTGTTAAACATCAGTCAGTGACTCTCATGTGTTCCTGAGTTTTTATTTTACCATAGAGAGCAGCTATAGAAAGAAGAGTTCCTGTTTCAGTGGACACTTGGCGGGGAAGGTCTGAAGGAAAACATTTGGATTATAAAGCTGTTTCCATGAAAAGGGTTGATCTATTGGGTACTGCAGGGATTTAGTTTTGCATTTTTTTTACATAATGTTGGGGGACTCATAAGACACATTAAAAAAAGAATAATCAAAATCAGTGCTGCTGACATCATTAGGGTTATTTTCTCAGACCTGAAAGAGCTCTTTCAGAACCACAGAGACAATGATCTGTTTTCACAGGCTACAATTGGTGGAGCGCCCCTTTAAAGATTATAAATATTGATCAAAATGACGATGAGCAGTTTTGACTCGAAAGTATCAGTGACTTCACAAATCCATACTAGTTACATGCAGACAAACATTCACAAATACATACAAGCCCCATACTGTGAACACACGGGTCCCACATCACTTATGGACGACATTAAACCCTTAACCAAGTGTTCCTGATGAACATCATGAAACACAGTTGTGGGTGATTTTTAAATACAGACTTGTCTTAGCAGGCAAAAGTAACATACACCCCAACAAAGACACACATAGAAGAAACACACACAATTGCATGCCATGCAGGAATGTGAGCACATGCAGGAGCACATGTGCTCCTCTTGAAAACAAAGTCACTCAGTCTGCAGTATGTTTTCTCACCCAGACATTTCAGAGTGGTCACCTTCCCTGAGCTGCACTGAGTCTTACTGTGGAGGTCAAATCACAGAGAAACTCAGCAAACACTTATAATGTGCCGTGATTTACAGATCAGGAAACAGAAGAATATTTCTTATTATTATTTATTTTGCTCGTGTACTGTACTTTGGAAGGTTCTGGCACTTTATGAGAGTCGTTCCAATTTGGTATATGGGTTGCCTACAAGCCTCAACACTTGGAACGCGTACTGTATGTGAATCCAGACAGTCAGTGTAGTCTGTTCAGGACTGCCCTGCCAACTAACTGAACTCTGAGCTCAGATCTGCTGACCTCTGTGAGCTCAGCCAATGTCCAAGGGCAACTGGTTGTACTAAGTGTACAATAACACATCATCATCATCATCATCAATCATCATCATCATCAACATCATCATTATCATTATCATACTGAGACCAATCACAATAAAATGTTCAGATACACCTGCTAGGACAGGAAACTAACTAGTGATAACAATGTCATAATTACTTGTAAAACTGGAGAACTCTAACATTTAATATTTAGAAATGGCTATTTGCCAATAATGAGCTTAGAACCCCATTTTTGGACCCATAAACATTGTTACTTTGAGCTGGATGAGGCTTCATTCTACACCTTGAGCTCAAAGCAGCGACACACATTCTAATAGAGATGCTTTAGATGATTTATACAGTATGCTGTCAAGTGTCATTGACCATTAGCACACTTAATTTGCATACTTTTCCATTCATTTATACAGGGATGTGCTTTCTACCTGAAGGCTGTGGCGTTGTGGAGCTTAACGATCTGTGACTGGCTCAGGTTGATGGACACCAGGTTTTCCTGAAGGTCCTGCTCAATGGAGGTTAGAGACACGAAGAATGACTCCACATACCTGACAGACACACAGCAACACAGACAGAATGTACAGCTGATGATGAGGCTGTTGACATTTGAACCTGATAACAATGTTTTTAAATATTGGGATGAGACTGATATACAGCGGGTAAAATAAGTGTTGAACAAGTCACCATCTTTCTCAGTAAATATATTTCTAAAGGGGCTTTTGACATGAAATGTTCACCAGATGTCGGTAACAACCAACTGGGACATTCTAGCAGCTTTATTTCTTTCTCTGAAACCATCTGAGAGTTTCCTTGGCCGTGTGTTTGGGATCATTGTCTTGCTGAGATGTCCACCCTCGTCTCATCTTCATCATCCTGGTAGATGGCAGCAGGTTCTTATCAAGGATGTCTCGGTACATTTTTTCATTCATCCATCCTTCAATGATATGAAGTTTGCCGTATGCTGAAAAACAGTCCCCCACCAGGATGTTCCACCTCCAGACTTCACTGTTGGTTGGTGTTTCTGGAGTGTATTTCACAGGCGTGTCTAAATGTTGTGCAGCAAACTTTAAACGAGCTTCAACATGCATGGTGAGCGTGCATACAGGCCATGGCTGTTGAGTGCATTACTTATCGTTTACCTGCTGATTCCAGGTCTTTCTGAAGCTCATGAGAGACACCTAATGAGAGACCTGTTTATAGGCCGTCAGTTGGGACTGAACCAGCTGATATTAATTTGCACTGACAAGCGGCAGCATTGATTTCTAATTACTGATAGATTTCAGCAGGTTTCTTGGCTTTCCATGCCTTTTTGCACCTCCCTTTCTTCATATGTTCAATACATTTTCCCTGTGTCATTCCATTTTATTACACATAACTTATGAAATATGGTGACGTGTTCATTACTTATTTTACCCGCTGTACATGTTAATAGGGATGTTTACTACTGTAAAATGTAGTACCAGGGAAATTCCACGATTCTCTATACCAATTTGATACCATGTAAAAAACAAAAACAATAAATCCCATGTAGTCCCTCTGTGAAAACATCTCCTTCAAAACAACTGGTTTTATTCAAGTTTCTCACCAAAAACATTTTACAAGATTACATTTGAACACATCATCATAACGTTTTCTCTCAATACTAATTTTCACTGAATAGAGCTTGAACGCACCACCCTCTCAACGGCTGCTAACAGCTAACATTAACTAGCTCTCCTCCTGCCAATTTAAACACGGATTTATATTTATATTGTAATAAATAGGACGCATCCCCTAAATTTGTCGATAGTGAGGTTACTCCGTCTCAAACTTATTTTCTACCGTCGTCATCTCGAGCCCTGAAAAATGCAAACCATCACGTTTTCAGAATTTTGGCGTCAACTTGACACCGAAGTATCGAATCTTGTGACATCCTTACATGTTAATATATGAAAAAGACCCAACAACTAGTCTCCACGTACTGAACCTTCAAAATATTTTGTACTTTGTGCTTTTGATATGCTCGAACATGAACTCAAACATCTTACTATAATATGTATATAAAGCTCTTTAATTATAGTCATTTGATGTACCACAACAGCATCAAAACTTCAGCCCAGTTCAACAAAAAGTGTTGTATTTGCTGGCTAATGAGACTGTGTTTGGACAGAAAACTCAACTGTCTCATTGATTTAAATGGGACATCTCCATTAACTGGTGCGGGTGCCAGCGTAAAGGCTCACCTGGCAAACAAGTTGAACCAGGCTTACCTTTGGTTGGAATGCTGTTTACTTACCAAAGATAAAATAACTGACACTGTGATCACTTTCCACAGTTGTAAAATCCTGACTTGACAGTGTTTTAAAATCTGATGATCCTTCAAACTCATAGATCTGTTACTATAACTGGACTTCCTGGATGGTATTTCATGTCTCACCGGTTGCTGAAGACACATGCAGCCCCTAAAGCAGGACTGCTGCTTCAGCCTGAATGCCATCTAAACGCTCACTGTGTGACTGTCTTTACAGGTACGAGGACAATCCAGATCAAGACACCAAGCAGAACAAATGTCCCATCACACCATAACATGCAGATAGAGCTGGGAAAGTGCTAAGACAGCCAGAGAAGAGAAAGCAAGGACTTTGAGCTGCAGTCAGAACCTGGAGTATCCCAGCTGCTTGCAGGCAGAGACCCCCAGCCAGTTGTTCCAGCCCTCCGAGCACACTGTCCTCCATACTCCCCCCCTCTGCACCTGCAGGACCGAGCTCCTCCCACTCAGACGCACTGACACAGATAGACAGGCAGAGAGAGAGACAGACTTATATAAATATAAGGTGGGCATCTCACAGTCCTGTTTGCTCAGTTGTATCATGAGACCTAAGTAACAAACCCTTTGAAATGAAAAAATAAAACATTAAGACAGTGGAATCAGCCTATAGAGCACGCATCATGTGTTTGTTGTATTAACTGCAGATATAATTGTAACTGTTGCTACAGCCCTAATATAAAAAGGCAGCCTATCAGCTGTCACTGTGGAAGACAAACATACAGTTTGTTGGTCCATGTGTCTGTCTGAATATACACAAAGGCCTATTTAGACCAAAACAAAAAAAAGGTAATTTTGTTAACATGCTATAAGCTGATTTCGGTACCAACGTGGTACAGGTGTGTTTATATAAAACAAAATATCATTGTAATACTAACACTGACACCTGTCCACCAGCTTCCATGTCTCTGTGTGTCTGTCCCTCAGCGAGCTGTAGCTGTTGCCTTCTTGTAAGACACATTTACACATTTAATTCAATTTTTTTTATTATTGTTATCAGTATGGTTTGAATTTAGAATATTGAGGTTAAAATATTTTACACAAATGTTGGTTGAATTGAATTGAGTTTCACCTACACTGTTTGTAGTTCTGGTAGTGCTGTTTTAAGTTTCGAGCGGGTTTTATTTTTTTGGTTTTGCATTTGTTGCATTTTTGCTTGTGTTTTTAAGGTCATTGTAGATGAAAGGGGACATAAATGTATAAATGCTTTAAAAAACAAATTCATTTGTAAGCATGTACTTCCTTTCAGTCTGTTTGTGACAGTGTTGTATTTTATTAAAAATAAATTCTACACATTTATCATATAGGAGCTTGTGTTATTGTGTCAGTATTAGTATGAAGACGTGATGATGGACTGGAACACATTATTACAATGCTGAATGTGTGCTGCCGGCGTGTATTATGTATAACTTTTTATCTTTCTATATTTGTATTCTGATATATACATTGGTCATGGCGGATCTATGTGTTTATGTGTGTGTCTCACCACAGCCGAGCTCGTCTTCTCCATCGTCACAGTGAACCTCTCCGTCACACTGAGCCGACGGGCTGATACATTTAGACGATGAGCCACAACGAAACTTCCTTACACAGCTCAGACCCACTGTAGACAGACACACACACACACACACACACACACACACACACACACACACACACGCACACACACACACACACACGCACACACAGTTTCAGTACATTAACATTTGCTAATTAGCACAACACAGCTACAGCTGAGGCTGATGCTATATATTTTAATACATTAGATTTGTATAGCGCTTTTCTAGAAACTCAAAGATAGGCAGATATTTGATCATAAACTAAAGTATTGGTCAAATTGAAATGCTGACTTGATGATGCCGCTAGATGAAAGGTCGGAGGGTAGAGTACATGGTCTGAGAATCATGAATGTCTGTACACAATGTTATGCAACCCATGTCGTAGGACTGGAGATATTTAACAGGAAAAGTGAAGAAATCAGAGGAAGGTCAGAGGATTACTAAAACCATTAGGATTTATCCTCTGGGCACCACTGATATTTGCATTGCATTTCAGAGCAACCCATCCAACATATCTCAGTGTGGACTAGAGTGGTGGACGGATGGACAGACGCACATCCACAGAGCCATGCCGCTAGTGTTTTTCAAACTACTACAGATTACTGTTAATTGTGCCACTTGTCTACACTGTACAGGATTTGGTTTTGATAATATCATTGGTAATGAGCTCCTCCTCTGTCACATGACCATGCTGATAACTGGACTGATAAAGCTAGAGTTAACTGGGCCAGTTGATAAGCTTCATGATGGCAGTTATCCAGGATCACCAATGTTAGTCTCAGTGAAGCCAGGTAATCCCACAGAACATAGAGAAAACACATCCACACTGAAGACTCACTGCTTTGGGAAAACTACAGTATTATTTATCTTAATTCACTAAGTCAGTAATGACTGTATATTGTAGGAGTTGTAGCAGTATAAAACAAGTCAACAAACAACGTAAATCATCTAACCAAATACATTATATTCTACTACATCAAGAGGCATGACATTCTTCCTCAGTATCTAACGGTGTCAGCATGTACTCAGCATGTGACGCTGACCCATTAGATTTCAGCTTAGTGTTTGTTTAGATGATCATGTGATCCTCCAGCCGTGTGAGCTGTGATCTGCCAGTGACACCAGTGACTTCCCAACACTGCTGCCCCTGCACCTCCAGGGATACAGACGGCCAGTGCACTCAGAAAGTATCGGGCAACTTTTACTCTACTCATTAAATAAATATGAAAATAAATTAGACATTCTGAAATAAATAACCACATTAATGAATAGACTGGAACATTGTGTTGGCATAAAAGGAACCGCACTAAGCTGGTTCAAGTCCTATTTATCTGAGCGATCTCAATTTGTACTTGTTAACGATAAATCCTCCATGACAGCCAAAGTCAGTCTTGGAGTTCCGCAGGGTTCTGTACTTGGACCGATTCTATTCACCTTATATATGCTTCCTTTGGGCAATATTATAAGAAACCACTCTATAAACTTTCATTGCTATGCGGATGATACCCAATTATATCTATCAATTAAACCAGATGAAACCAATCAATTAGCTAAACTTCAAGCATGCCTTAAGGACATAAAAACTTGGATGTCTAGCAACGTTTTGATGTTAAACACAGACAAAACTGAAGTTATTATACTTGGCCCTAAACGCCTCCGAAACGCATTTTCTAATGACATAGAAGCTCTGGATGGCATTAACTTGGCCTCCAGCACCACTGTAAGGAATCTTGGCGTCATCTTTGATCAAGAGCTGTCGTTTAACTCCCACATAAAACAAATCTCAAGGACTGCCTTCTTTCATCTACGTAACATTGCAAAAATAAGACACATCCCTGTCTCAAAATGATGCAGAAAAACTAGTCCATGCATTTGTTACTTCAAGGCTGGATTACTGCAACTCATTGTTAACAGGTCGTCCCAAAAAGTCGCTTAAGACTCTTCAGTTGATCCAAAATGCAGCAGGCACGTGTATTGACTAGAACAAGGAAACGGGATCATATTACTCCTGTATCAGCTGCTCTGCACTGGCTCCCAGGTAAAATACAGAATAGAATTCAAAATCCTTCTCCTGACTTACAAAGCAATTAATGGTCAGGCTCCAGCATATCTTAAAGATCTCATAGTACCTTATAAACCAACTAGAGCATTACGCTCCCAGACTGCAGGGTTACTTGTGGTTCCTAGAGTCTCTAAGAGTACAATGGGAGCCAGAGCCTTCAGCTATCAAGCTCCTCTCCAGTGGAACCAGCTTCCGGTTTGTGTTCGGGAACACAAGGTTGTGTCATCTTTAAAATGACATGCTGCAGAGGTAAATGTAAATGTGAACACTGTACCGTCGCCTTGATGTCTAGTACTAAACCAAGCTAGCTAACACTAGCCCATTATCTGGCTAGCCATAGGTAGCCTTGATAACAAAGAGTTACATACTTCTTTTGTTGTATTATGTATTATTATGTATTATGTTAATACAGCTTATTTTTTCCAACAATACACATATTATGTAATACCACCTTTCTGCTTGTATGTCTTTCCTTAGAGTTGAAGGTTAAGATGAATTTTGGTGCTCCTTCTCAATAGTGATGAAATGGCCCAGGGCATAGCCCTAGCCCTGCTGTTTATTGTGGTCAAGTTGACGTTACTGTTTCTTGTTATGCTCTGAATGGAGAGGCAAAGTGAAACTTGCAGGTTCTGTTCCAGAAGTAAGAAACCCTCATTCAAAATCCCACTGACACAATGCTAAAAACTAAAGATCCAGCCTTGGCCATAGCGTTCCTCAGCAGTTTGTCGTGTGGTTCGTTTCACATGTCCAGATAAGGACAGTAGGTTTTTTAAAAAACAATTGAATTGTTAAAATTTCAATTTAATTATAATAAAGTTGAGCCTGAGCATACTGAACAGTGCCCTGTCAATCTCAATCATACTCAGATGAGAAGCGGCCCATTTATTGGAATAACTTTTCTTAGGTGGAAACATAAAGTATAATCCAGTTGATCGTGTGTTCACTTCAAGACCAGAAGTCTAAAAGTATATGAGATTAGATCAGTGTCACATATCAAAACATCAAGTTCAGGAATGTTGAAAGTACATTTTTAAATCTTGCCATAGTCTCCACCTTCAAAATGTACTTTCAACCTTTCAAATCTTAGTTTGAATGTTTTGATATGTGATGGAAATTGTACTTAATTCTGAGACATCCATCAGTTAATGGCTGCAAAGAATGTGATACCACATAAGGAATTTCTTCATGTTAACTAACATGTGTATATTCTCTGCTCTAAGATTGAGGGTCTCTTTATGTCCACATGACATAACTGAGAATCAAATTAAAGCTGGAAGTGGAAGACAAACGTGGCAGTGACCTCATGCATTCTGACTGCACTGTGTGGGAGGGACCTCAATTGTATAACAAGTAAGGACCACATCAAATATTGATGGAATAAAGGCAGCCCATGCTACAGCGACTTCATTTTAGCCAAATGGATAAAGTTCACACAGCACGGAGCTCCTTACCTCCGAGGCCGATGCCGAGAGCGAGAGTGACCACCACGATGAGGCACGAAGCGATTAGCAGCTCAAAGCGATGTGCCAGCAGTCTGTTCTTCCAGCTTTTCCCCAAGTCATCCTCTATTGAGACAAAATAGTTCATGATCATAACACCAGCCTTATCCTATAATAATCCAAAACACACTTACTGAGTGTACATACTGAGAAAAGGAAGTGCTCTCATGTAGTTATTGGTACCAACAGAGTTCATATAGGCCTAGTTTAGACCTAACCAGAATCAGAGATCCTTTATTTGTCCCACGACGGGGAAATGTACGTTGTTACAGCAAAGAGCAAGAGAGTAAAGTGGCGAGAACACAATTAAATCGAATAAAATACAGTAACATTAATATAAGTACAGTCATTGAACAGAAAACATTTGTAAGAGTGAATATTGCACATGAGTGGTAATTGCAAAAGTTATAAAAAGTGAATATTGCACAAGGCATAACAAACAGCTGGAAAACCTCTGTGAATAAGTATAGTGCAGCCTAAAGCATCACATCACTATTCATACTTTGCCCAGCTCACATACTTTTTTTGCCGTTCAGGAGAGTTTCTAAAACCCCTGTGTTTAAAAATATATATATTAAACTGCTGTTCACTCTCCGTCATATTATTCAGTTTTGTTTCAACGCACAGCTAAACTAACTAATTTGTAAAATAAGGCCAGAATTAAACATTATCAACAGAATGTGAAGAGCGTGACATGTGTCATTCACCACCAATGAAAGCATCTTAAAAGCAGAATAAAAATTGTCTTGTATGGTAAGGAAACTATTTTTCTCATGGGAAAGTGAAGATGACCGAGCAACTAAGGGCTGAACATATCACTTAATGTAGGACAGCTGTAGCTATTCTCCTCGTAACACAATGTGTCAGTCACATCATCTCTCATTTCAAGCAGGTCCCACTGTAACTCTACCCGTGTGCAGTGATCTCATTTCTATTGTTTCATGCTGTAACGTTAAGAAGTCTGAGGGTCTCACCATGGATAAATGGCTGCACCTTGGTGATTGGCATGGTCGGGCTGGGTGCAGCCGGAGGTCGCGGATCTTCGGGTTTGGCAGAATTGTCCTCCAATTGGGGGTCAGCAGCAAAGCTACCCAGGGGACTGACGTTCAGTGTGTTGGGGGTCTCAACAGTGGGGAGATCTTCCTCCGTCACCGAAACCACCTCTATCCTGGAGGGGTCCGGTTGCTCTGCCTTAAGTTCCTAAATGAGGGCAATGGAGGGGCAATTATTTAAAAAAAAAAGGCATCTACTAAGGAATATGTGAAAGCAGAGACACAAGTATGAAGACTTGGTCCAGGGTTTCTGAAATGTATTTGAGATCAAACTTCTTGCCAAAAGAGAAGATTAGGCTGAAGGTGTGACTGGACTTACAGCCCAACTAGTATCTGTGTGTGAGAAACATGTTGAAGGGTCCAGCATGGTCCCTGCTGCACTCTGGTCCTTACAGGAATTGTCAACAGTGCACACTGCAATATCAGAGTGTAATAGCACATGGAAGTAGAAGTTAGAAAGCAAGCCAGGTAAACTTGCAGATTCCCTCGTACAATGCAGAATATTTGCAGCTGTTCAATAAAGACACTACACGTGCACTATTTTGAAGGCTTCACATATCTTGACAGCATCACCTATTAAAAAGCAGATAAAACAATATCAAGACTGTCTACAATAGAATACTTTTGTGTTTGACCACCAGCTGATAACAACTGTTGGGCCTGCTCAGGGTCCCAGGGGACAAGGCTGACCCCCTGACTACATCCAAAACAAGTTCTGAAACCTACAGCTAATAGTGTGGCATATGGTGGACCCAAGCTTTTCTATCTGGTTCTTCTCCCGAACTCCTTTCCTTTTTCCTTTTCTCTACATCACCCACACACACACACACACACACACGCACACACACACACACACACACACACACACACACACACACACACACACACACACACACACACACACACACACACTGTAATAGGTGGTACAGCAAAAAGAAGAGCACAAAAACCGTGCTGTGGCCCGTACGTTGTAGAACGATGTCAAACTATCATCACTGTTAGTAACCAGATTCTCCTGCTTCCCTTTGATCTATCTTTCTTTCATTTAGGGATGTAACTAATTACAACTTTCATTATTAATTCATCTGATTAATGATTTGATAAATCAATGAATAATTCAGAATGTTCTCAAGGAGATGTTGTCAAATGTATTCTGTTGTCCAACCAACTGAACCAATCAATCAATTCACCATGATACAACACGAAGGCTTTTATGTCTATCAATGAATTGTTCTAGCACAAATTTCATTGACTATATTTTGTCCACTTACTGTTGGGGGATCCGATGTGTCAGCAGCAGTGTTGGCAGCAGGATCTGCAAAAAAGAGATGAGAAACAAAATGATAAGTGGAGAGATAATGATAGAGAAAAGACAGAGAACATTAAAGTAAGAGAAGAAGACATGATGAAGAACAAAGAAGCCTCAGGGATGCTTGAATTCTATTCCTGGGTTTGACCAAGTTATGTCCAACGTACTGATCTCCACGAATTTTTTCATCATCATGCCATTGTCCACACTCAACTGTGCTTTGTCTAAAACCATGTCCCCCCCAACTCCATATATCCCTCGCCTTTGTCTGTGTCCTTCCTCTCTATTTTACCCCTTTTCTTCCCCCTCTCTATCTGTCTTAATGGCTGCCCTCCTGCCGTGCCTACACTTTGCTATAAAGAGACACCTGAGCAGGTGAGTGCTGCCACTCGGAGTGGGGATCAGGTGACCCTACACCTCCCGCTCTGTGGGTAGGATTACATACTCGCATGTCCCCAAAGTGTCCTGGGAGTCGGTGTTAGGAGGCAGGTGGAGGAGGAGGGGAGCTGCTGGTCACTGCCTGGACACCATTCAGTGGCTTCATTGTCCAGCTGCCTTCTGCAAATAGATCCATACGCAGGTACTATAAGTTAAATATCGCTTTAAAGTGTGTTTAAAGGGTCATTTCACCAAGAGCCTCACAGATAGTTCTGATTTTATGAGACATAGGGGTGGTTTCACAGACAGATCTTAAGCCTAGTCCCAGACTAAAGTGCCTGTTTAAACTGTTCTAACTCTACGTGACCTGCACAGACTCATCTTGTTCTGGATTAAACTAAACTGGTTGCAAGGGGGAGGATTAGAGGTACTCTAGGACTAAATTGAATCCTAAATTAATCCTCAAGGAGGCAGGTTTAACCTCCTGCTTAAATCCTTAAATTGTTTGTGAGGCAGCATGGTATACTTGGAATACCTAAATGAAGATGAACATGCACAGCAGAGGCCAGCCGGACGAATACTTGTCGATAGGAGTAATCCATTAAATGACTATGATGAAATAACTTTTCCAGACCGCTTTAGAATGTACAAAGAAAATGCATTGCAAATAATATATTAGCTTAAGTCTGCAGGGGGGTCGCAAAACTGTTTGTAGATAAAGCAAATATTATTTTATGAAAAAATATCTATATATTTTCTTTTGCACATTCACAATTATATGAATATGGCCACTTCCCAGGAGTGACTGGCTGCATAGATGTCATGTTCCCATCAAGTGTCCATCAACTCCTGATGCTGAGGAGTACAGGAACCATAAGAACTGGTTTTCCATCAGTGTCCGGGGTCTGTGCAATCCTCATTTAGAGTTGCATTTCATTTTTTGCTCATGAAACTTCTCTGGCTAACTTTTCATGCAAGGTCATCTTGTTCTCTGCTGAAAGGTGGTGGCACCATCTTCTCTCAGGGATGCTGCAGATGTGGATGGCACACACTTACTGTGCCCTGGCTCCTTCCAGCCTGTTCAGATTCCTTTCCTCTGGGAGAAGAACACCATTAGAAACACAAATATAACCATCTGATCCACAGTCCTACTCGTATAATACCAAATACCTGTGTGTGTGTGTGTGTGTGTGTGTGTGTGTGTGTGTGTGTGTGTGTGTGTGCGCCACTGTGCTTCACAGATCAGCAACATGAAAGCTGTGGAAAAGGATAGACTGACGGGGGACTATAATTACCTGACAACGTAACTAATTCACTTTCTGTGGTGTATTTACCATTTACCATAGTGCTCAGGTCTTCATCTGAACTTCCTACATGATCATCGTCTGGTGCACCACCCAGAGGTTCTGGTGCACCACCCAGAGGTTCTGGTGCACCACCCAGAGGTTCTGGTGCACCACCCAGAGGTTCTGGTGCTCTATAATTCCAGACAGCAAGTCCCTGAATTCATCGGTGTTTCTGGTCGTCCACCAGTCTTAAATCGCTCTTGAGATTTTTAAAGCCAGTTTAAGGTTCTTCCACAGAGTCTATAAAGGCACATATAATTCTAATAAATCAACCACTCTTTTATATTCACTAAAGTTTTTGAAACTTATTCTTTTTGCATCTGCCAGACTTCTGTCTCTAGATTCACATCAGAATTGGCATTTTTGAATCCATTCTGGGTTTTCATGAGCACCAATACACCAACAGCATGAGCTCATACTTAACTTAATGAGGCTTAACCAGGTGTTCTTGTTTAGTCTGGCTTACCTTACTCCAAGACTCTGACACATTTAAGACACTTTTATGCAAGAGACTTAAATGTTTTAGATGTTAGACTAGTTCCATATTAAGGCCTATTCCTGGCTTAATCTAAGCTCTGTCTGTGAAACCGCCCCAAGCTTTCCTAAACTTCGGCTGCTATGGCAATATATAAAGGTCAATGAAATTTCAACTGTGATGGTTTAAAGCAGTGGAAACAGTTTTATAGGGACTATTTCTTTAGCAGAAAGCAGTTCCAATGAAAACTGTTCAGTTTGGTCTGTGGATTGTCCAGTGACTTTGTTTCTGTAACAACACCCTGTTAACTTTTATAGAATATAGTTATGTACTGCTGTGAGCACCACTGATCAGAGTAGACACACACATGTCAGAGTCATTCATTGCTTTAAATACTAGTGGAGGGGAAAAGCACTTTCTAATGAGAAATAAAAAGGGTAGGAGTGCAGGAAGCAGGTATTATCAAGTCTATTACATTTTCTGCCAAGTGATCTAAGTAAGCTAGTTAGCCTGGCTAATGTCAGCTGGTGGCTAGGTAAGCTAGCTCATCTGTTGACCTTTGACACGACTGTGACATGACAGGATTTGTGAAAAGCTTTATATCCAAACATCCAGTCCAATCTTGCAACAGACTACTTAAACACAATACGATTAGAAAAATATATTTTATTTAACACTGCAATGCATTATGAAAGATAAATAAATACATACCACTGCACAAACAAAATAAACAAGATTAATAACGTACATATTTAAAATATAAATATTTTTCACTATGGTCAAACTCAATGCTGTATAAACAACTGTGTTTCATTTAGTCATTCATCAACGCTTCTGAAATACAGCTAGCTTCTTATTATCACTGCAAACTACTTCACAGAGTTCACTGTCCACGAGTTCTCTCTCTTTTAGCTCTGTTGTTGGTCTCCACCAACTCGTGAGAGGAATCTCTGTCTCCTTAGCTGCTAAATGCTCCACGATGTTCACCAGCTCGTGTCTGTCTGTCTGTCTGTCTGTCTGTCTGTCTGTCTGTCTGTCTGTGTGCTGCTGAGCACCTAGTGTACAGTGGAAACACGGCTAAAGAGATTTCTGGCTCGAAACCCCCAGAATTGTTACAACTGAAACCTTTTACATTACCCATAGTAATTTGATCCATTGAAATTATAAAAATATTGATTAGTGCAGCTTAAATAGTGTCATTTACCATGAATGTGCAATCAGAAGACTGTATACTGAACACATTTAGTCCCAGCTCCTGTTCAGTGGTAGAGACAAACGCATTAACACGCACTGGAGCTGCATTGCACCGCAAGCAGCCATTGTTTGTTGAATGACGCTCAGTCCGTGTCAGGTCTTTTGAGTAAGTAGAGTAGTTACAGGATGAGTGTGATGAGCTCAGTTCACTGTTCTTACTTACAGTAAGTAACGCTCCAAACATTCACACCAATTGTGTCTCTTGGATCTGGTCCTAGTTTTAGTTGTTCCATGTTACAGTTTTAGGCCCAGTTGTTATGTTGAGGCCAATTTGTTGTTGCTCATAATTTGGCCCCAATTGTGAATAAACTGGCTGGTAGTAGACCCTGATCATGGTGTCCTCCGAGGTAGAAAGTGGGTGCAGGACTGATGGCGGCCCACACTGTTGCCCTTCCTGAGCACTCCCTTGTGGGACAGAGCCAGATAGACGCCTGGGTGAGACAGAGAGGAGTAGGTGGTGTAGTGATTCTCCTCCAGGTTCTCCTTCAACAAGCAGTCGTCAGAAAACTTCTCCTGGAAGAGAAGTCAGGAAGACGTTTACTAATGTTATCTGATTGTGGTTTGGTTCCATTATGCAGCACCGCACTTAGTATTAAATGAGGAAAGCCTATCCTACATTCTTGCTTATGCAACACTGTTTGATCCAGGTCTGAGAATGTGCACGTTCTTTCACAACATACGCGTACAACACATCTAAAGTCTGCTGTGGTGTGAGCTGTGCAGTGGGCTACTTACCGCTCCATACGCCAGCCCTTCTCCACTCATACAGAGGTACAAGCCACTCTTCACTCCTCTGATTCCCACCACTCCATGTTTCATAGCAAACACCTTCAGCCAACCTTGAGGAGATGGAGAAATGCAGGGTAGTCTAAAATAGTGTCCATAAAACAAATAAAAAACTACAAACCAACGACTAAACAGGCTGCAGGTTTAAACAAACGTGTAACACGTCATACGTGTGGACTACACTCACAATGCTCAGTGGGTTTGTGGACGCCTCCTACAGAGCCGCTGGGCAGAATCTGGAGATGGTAGCCAATCCCAACACGGCAGTAGAGCAACTGCTTCATGCCTTCTCTCATTGGATGAGGCGTAGAACCTGCATTGCAGAGACATTTTTGGTTGTTTGGTTGAGATGACATTTTGACAAAGAGCTGTAACACCATAGTTTCATCCAGGAGGACAAACTGAAAACAGAAACATTTTGCAGTGTTGATTCTTTCTCATAAACTGTGCAAAAAGTGCTGCAACTGCTTCAAATGTATAAATACAACACTCAAATACCATGTTATTATAATCATTCCTCTTGTTCTGAATCTGAAGTCCAGCTTCAGCTAACATGAGCCTTCAGAAGTCTGAGTTAGACATCTTCCACCTACACACTCATATGAGCTTCAACTGAACCGTAGGATCAATTCTTACTGAGTGAAGACTGTTGGTGAGACAACTGGTATCAACACAAACATTAGGAGAAATAATTGAGCAGGAGAATGGTCATCATATATTTCCATCATAATGTTCTCAGCCCTTATACACTCTAACCTTCCAACAGATTTATGACTAACATCTCAGCTTAGATATATTCCACTGGAAGAGGCAAACTACACCTATGATTTTCCTGATATGTTTTGGCTTGAAACTAAGAAAAGAAGCTAATCATTTGGGGGTAAAAGCCTTTAAGTAAATCAAGAGAACTTGTGTTAAATGGTGGCTTCCATTCTGAGAGCAAATAGAAAGTGAAGTTAGTTTGCCAGGCGTTTGCTTACCTTTTCCTTTCAGCAAGGTGTCCCTGATGTGCAGCTTCCACAGGCCTCGAAGGCGAGCGCCGTGGTCCTCAGGTGAAACCATTCCTTCTTGTTTCTTTGCTCCCACACTGAAAATCAGGAGCAGCTGGAAGCCAGGCAGCAGCAGCAACAAGGAAACATTCATAGTGAAACACATCAGACAGCTGTCACCAGACCGAGCGACCATGTCCTACAAACGGACATGTCCACTGAAGGAGGGAGGAAGGGTCAGTCATGTAAACTTGGGCACTTCACTGTTTGGGTGTAGCCTGCGTACATGAACATGTTTTTATGTCTCCCAATCAGACCTCTGACGGGTGAGAGACATGCAAACTGTCCAGTATCACAATCACTGAGATTGGAGAGCGTGCTGAGCCGATAGTGAGAGCAGGGAATACTGTACTCATGATACACACATACAAATACAAGTTCAAGTAAGCTCAACTTAGTCACGCCTTTACATTTTTTTTGCAATTTCTAGCCTGACCACACCACATGGCCAAAGGTATGTGGATGCTGAACATTGAACCCATATATACATATTGAACCATGATGATTAATGTGCTGCTTTAACAGCCTCCACTCGTCCAGGCTCAGACTTTCCACCGGATGTTGAACATGGCTGCAGAGATTTTCACACAATCAGTGAGGTCCAAAACTGGTGCTGGTGAGAAGGTGTTCCTGTGCATCCTAATGGTGTCGGATAGTTGAGCTCAGGACTCTGTGCAGGCCGGTCAAGTTCCTCCACACCAAACTGGAAAACATTTCTTTATGTAGCTGGCTTTGTGCATGGGGGCATTGTCATGCTGAAAGGATGAGAACTACAACCTGTAGATATGGTGTAAATTCATATTATGCATAAATATGAGCAAATGCAGATTACATGCACGGTGTATTTAGTAGCTGTTCGGGAGCTTCTGATGGATCCTTTTGAAGCTAGCATCAGCGTCCAGCGTTGGGGCTGAAGACTACATGGAAAGACTTCTGTAGCCCGCTGCTCATCTGTGCTGCAGGCTAGAGGCTCCATGCTACATCACTACGTGCATCTCCAACAAGTGTTTGTGATTGAGTTGCATTGTGGGTAAGTAGGTTTGACAAGGAAGAGGAACGTGTGGCGTAAAACAGAAGAGATCTGATTCTGATGCATTAATTTAATCTTTTTTCTCTTCTTTTCTGCCCAACACGAGCCCAACATGATATAGGAGTAAAATGTGGAATCTGTGGAGTACTCTTTTCTGTTTTAAGGAAGGTCACACGATACGATACTACTAAATGGATTTTGGTGGGAACCTGGTCACTGTGTTGGAGCACGTGTTTATTTGACCATCTTGTGCATCTGCAACTAGAGATTTGAAGTGCTTTGGAGATACACAGGATGTTTCCTTCACAGATTCATCATGTGGCTGGTGACTTCTGATAGTACACTGTCTTCAATCAGCACACAGTGTGTGACAGAACACATCCCGTCTGAAATGAGTCATGGCAAAGGCATTTTAATCCTTAATAGAAATATTATTTTATTTATTAAATACAGGCTGTACATGGTCATTGAATGAGGACAAAAGCAAATCTAAGACGTGGACTTGAAAAATTGGCAAAGAATTTGTATATATAGAGCGATGTTTAAGCTGCACTAGGAAAGCACACACATCACAAGTTCTAATGAAAGTTAAGGACTTATAATATATCTATAACGTGACATGAGCAAACACACAACAGGTTCAAGCCTTCTTTCAGTGCGTATGGGACTCTGTTCTCTGTTGCACACACACTTAATGATCAACATGAGGCCACAGCTGGTGCAGCTGTAAAAGGTTCGGGTTAGATTTAAGGTTTGTACAGTCCCAATGTGCAACGTTTATCACACATTAAAACAAATTAAACACATTGTGGTGATTTATAGGATTACTACAAGGCCTCCTTCATCTCAAAATGCAACACTTCTTTTGAGAGCAATGGGCTCACTACATGCTAAGAGAGTGGTTGGTCATTTGTGATCATTGTGGCAAAGTTTATGCCAAAATATGCAAATCATTTAAGAGCTTCTTTTGACTTGACTTGTTTTTCAGTAGGGTGGATTTGGCACATATGAAGAGCACAGAGTAAATGTTTTGTTATCGGCCATAAAGGAGAAAGATGAAACAAAGTGTGGACTCCATACATGTAAAGTTGGTCTGTGATAACTTGAGCTCATACAGATTCTGTATTTCAGCTCGGCAACATGCCGGGCTAGGAGGCTCCTTTCGCTCTCAGTTTGGACAGCAGCATCTCGTTCTTCCGACACTCCTGGTGACAAGAACATCATCACGGTTACATCATCATCCCTGGTACATGGGAGTAACACTTCATATTCAGCTACACATATTAGGAGCATATTGGCTCTATGTTAGTCGTTATGAAGCCTCCTAATTACTGCTTATTGATCGTGAATAAGAATGTTGTTGTACATGAATTTCGATCTTAAAATGCTTTTCCCTTAAAAGGTGGGAGTACACAACAGTAGTCACTCCTTTAATAACTTAATAATAATAAATTAATAACTAATTATGAAACTATGAGTGAATTAGTAATGAGCAAGACCTGACTTTAGAGGGGAGTTACAACAACTTCATTTAGACACAATTAACACTTGTACTTTTGTGTTTTGTTACATAAGTATAAAGCATATTTAATAAGTGTATATTAATGAGAATGACTATTCTTGTGGTACCCCCACCGTATAAGGCTCATACTGAGCTCATAATAAGATAACTAAGATCATAATTCATGTAATTCATAGTCATGCAATGAGTAATAAAGAGCCAATACGATACTAATATGCATGCTAATAAACAACTAGTTACTGGTTAATATGCGTACCTAAAGCATAACCCCATTTATGTCAATGAGGGCAATAATACTAATAAGTTATCCAACATATAATAAAGACTTAAAAGATGTTAAGTGTTCTTGCAACAGTCTGCCTCATCGTCCTGTACTTCACCCATAACTAATAAAGCACAAGCTGATACCTCACCTCTTTAAAGTCCTTGACAGTTTTGAAGTACAGCCTCTGCTTGTCAAGGAGCTCCAGGTACTCGTCGTTCAGCTGATCTCTCCTCATTTTGTTTTCCTGCTTCTTCTTCTCCATCTGGAAAAGCAGACGAGCAGGAAGCAGGCGTCACATATTGTGGAAAGACTGTTAGAAGTTGGCCTCTGGATAATTCTGCTTTATTATGCTGCAAAGTCTGTCCCATCTTCTGACTGCTCGTGTTTCTCGCTCCGTGTTCCCAGATCTCAGCAATTAACTTGATGATCATAGAAATAAAAGCCAATTTATAAGATAAAATAAAACCCAAGTTGCACCAAGCGAAATGATCCTTTAAAAAAGGTGCGATGTGTAGTTCTGAGCCTCCTGCTCCAAAGAAGTAGGGCGCAGTGTTTCACCTGTACTACTGCTCATACAATCTCAATTCATCAGAACCATCAGATTTAAAAACAGTTTTAGCATATTAATCTGTATTTGAGTTGTAGTAGTTTGTCATATGTATTGTATTCAAAGTTTTACAGTATTCCAATTTATTCTTTATAATGTGTATTGTATTGATATATTTACTGTGTATGTTTACTCCTGTCTGTCAGCCAGCCTGTCTGTCAGCCAGCCAGCCAGCCTGTCTGTCAGCCAGCCAGCCAGCCTGTCTGTCAGCCAGCCAGCCAGCCTGTCTGTCAGCCAGCCAGCCAGCCTGTCTGTCAGCCTGTCTGTCTGTCTGTCTGTCAGCCAGCCAGCCTGTCTGTCTGTCAGCCTGTCTGTCTGCCTGTCTGTCAGTCAGCCTGTCAGCCTGTCTGTCAGTCAGCCTGTCTGTCGGCCTGTCAGCCAGCCTGCCTGTCTGTCGGCCTGTCTGTCGGCCTGTCTGTCGGCCTGTCTGTCGGCCTGTCTGTCGGCCTGTCTGTCTGTCTGTCGGCCTGTCTGTCTGTCTGTCGGCCTGTCTGTCGGCCTGTCTGTCTGTCGGCCTGTCTGTCTGTCGGCCTGTCTGTCTGTCGGCCTGTCAGCCAGCCTGTCTGTTACCTTGATGCGATTCTGTTTGATTCCCTCCACTATTTGCTCCATCTGTCTGATGAACTGCTCCTTGGCTGCTGAAGACGACATGGCCCTGAACAACAGTACAGAGTTAGAGTGTCTTCACTCAAAGATGTCTCGACTGTACTCATCACAGAAAACACTGTTTCAAATCACAAACATACAACAGACAAGTTTATACTCACTGGTGGAAGTTGTCATGGATTGAATTCAGCAGATTCACCTACAGAAATGAAGCACATAATAAGAACACAGGCTGGTGACTTGAGTTGTTAAAATCACAGACCAATTGGACAGGAAGCTACTTACCTCCTTCTCCAGATAAACCTTCTTGTCGTCTAACGTGTTATACAGTGTGAAGAACTGCTTGGTCTCTTTATGTGTTGCAGAAACTGAAAGGCACAACAGGAGTTGGCAGATATTTTATGTCTTTATTTGTGCTTTTAAAAAAAGACATTTAGCACAAACCCCGGTTTGAGCAGATATTGAGGAGGAACCCACCCTGGCTGTAGAGTTCGATGAATCTTTTCTGGTACTGGGTCAGCTCAGCCCGGCTCGGCACCTCATCGATCTTCCTCTGCAGGATGGCGATCTCACGGTTCCTCCGAGCCTGAACACAGTGAAGTAGAGTCCTGAGTGATTCGGCTCAAAGAGGAGAGCATTTTAAATTTAAAAGCTCATCCTTGCAACTGAACCATTAATTGGAGTTCTAAAGTTACATTTCATGTACAGACATGTATGTCATGTACAGACATGTATGTCATGTACAGACATGTATGTCATGTACAGACATGTATGTCATGTACAGACATGTATAACGTGCACTCAAATGATCGGCAAAGCCTTCAATTCAATATAGTTTACAAAAAGGGTAAGGCACTTTTCTGGCAAATAGTAAAAAACCTTTATTAAAATGTCTATTTCATAGTGAAGTTTTAACATACACACTGTTTATACATGTTAAAACAGAGCGGAGCCAACAACCCAACATGAATATAGTTCTCTTTGCAGACCTTTGATATCAATATCAAAAATGTAAGCCAAACCAATGGTGGAGGAAGTGAATAACACTGAATGCATCAACAAATGTGAGTGTGTGTGTCACACAGCTCCATTGTTCCATATTCCAAACTTATGCTTAACTCCTTTTTATACTGCTGGGTTGTTATATTATGTCATATTTTATTTGATGATCATATGGTTTTACCTCTGATATTAATAGCGTGAATTCAAAATACAATACTTTCCTCCGGATGTAGCGGAGCAGAAACATTAAGTGGTAACATGGTGAGACTAAAGAAAAGAACAAATACTTGAGTACAATAAATCCCTGAATATTACTCATTATTATTATTATTATTATTATTTGGTTTCAGTGGACTGTCTAAATCATGTCCGCTTTCCCACCCAGACCAGGTGAGAACTCTGCTGTCAACGGACTTCTGTTGCAGAATCATTTAAAATAATTCTCAGATATTAAGTAGAAAACTAAAAAGAAGGCATTAATACAATGACATTAATCTTTACACCTGATATTGAGAGTAACACGCAGCGAGGCTGATCTCCACGTCGACAGTAAACACAGTAAACCACACCGTGGTTATCTGTACACTATTATCTGCTGCTGTGACCTCATCAGTCCAATTCCATCTAATCTTGTGCCATGTTAAAATGTGAAGAAGTTACCATGAGCAGACGGATCTTCTGTAGTTTCTCTCTGTCCGTGTTGTACTGTTTGTCTATCAGCTCATTCCTCTCCTGAGAAAAGAGAAAGAGGAGGAGATAGAGTGCAGTTAAAACATAACACAAGTTACCTCACAGTTCTACCCCACAAGACATGCTAAACACACAATGTGTTGGATAGTGAATACAGAATTAGAATTCTAAATGTACCTTCTCCTCCTCTGTATCCTGTCCTGATGCCATCTTCAACTCCTCAATGTTCTGCTGCAGACGGGCCATCTCTTCCTGGACACACATTCAAGAAAAAACAAACACCAATTCACTGTCAAACTCACCTTCAGCTTGTTTTCTGTACAAACACTCGGCGGCATCAACCCAATACGTGTGTGAGTGTGTGTTGATGAACTCACTCTGCAGTGTGTGCGGAACTCCTGCTCCTGCTGCTTCAGGTTCTCATTCATTGTAACCAAAGCCCTCAGCTTCTCCAGTGAGCTGTGCAGCAGAACACACCATTATTAGATGGACCACCAATCAGAGATCAGAGGTTCCATTCCTGCAACAGCCTGTATGTGTACGCTCAGTACTGCTGACGGTTCCATGAGCACGCATATGTCCGACCTTCAGAATATCCCTTTGTAAACATATTGGTGGTATCACGGACACCAAATTCATGCTTTTTCAGTCTACAGATGCTTTCAGACATGCACCCCTTTACGCTACTCTGATGTCAATTTAACATGCTGATCTCATGTCTGCAAAAGCTCACTTTTATAAAAGCATCCCTCACACTCATGATGGCATTCATTAAGGCTGTGTGTTTTTAAATCCTCTCAAATGACAAAAACACTCTTCTTCCTTGCGATCATAACATTGAAACTCACCGCACAAGCATTGGGAGTCCTTTCTCTAAATGTCCTGTCATGTCAGAGTGCAGCCGTGATGAACATTAATGCCAGCAATGTTTTGGGATTTTAATCATTAATTTGATGTGTTTTGCATTAATAAAAAATTCTTGAGGTTCCGGGTTCTTAAACAAATGTAAAGACAAGCAGCAGCTGCTGGGAATGAA
>NC_041375.1:2086484-2116484 GCF_900634415.1 Cottoperca gobio | reverse complement strand
TATATATATATATATATATATATATATATAAATATATAATATAGAAGTACTGCATGTATTATCTACTCTAGAAGAGGTCCACTGCCCTATGTTCCACATGTGGATCATGTCATTAGACTAAATATACACATTTATAAAAGTAAATACAAGAGATTGTGTTTGACACTGCATGGCAGAACTGCTGACCTCCTCCAGCTGTTTAGTCTTCTGCTGGATCTGTTTGTTGAGTGAGGCCACTGCCCTGCGGTGTTGCTGAAGCGGGCCATAGCGCTCGGAACGCTCCTCTGAAGACAGCTCCGACTGCTGCAGGAACATATGGGAGATACAGCGTGTTACAACAACAACATGCGTACTAAAAGGAAGAGTAGCACAAAGCTTGTTATTAGATGTCTAAATTCTTCCTTCCAGTAGGATCATGATAACTATTATCATCATTATGCTTTGAATCTTGAAAAACAGACGTTGAACTGTACCGTTAATACACAGCAGCATCTTTATATGAACTGTATTCGGAGTATTACCTGCTACCGTCTGCCGCATCACTGTACAAACATGACCACTGGCCTGAATCTCAAGAAATTAAGTTTGAAAAACTGAGAGTTGTCTTTTATATTCAGGACTAGACAATTACGTGTTCACTACATTAGAGATTCCTTTTGAACTGAGAAACAGGATGTGGACTGAATCATCTGTCGAGCAGGTGAGGAGCTCCAGAAGACGGAGTGAGAGTTGTGACTGAGACACATGCTACACATGTTTTGCTTTATGGTAATGTTTCATGCTTCACTTTAATGAGAAGAAAGGCTTTGAGGATGAGGAGTAATAGTAACAGGACTAGTGTGAAAGTGTGTTTTCAAAAGTATTTTCCCAAAGGGGTGTTGGAAAAGGGGGTACCAGCTTATAATAAGAGTATATGGTCCATCATCATCATCACTGATTGTTACTCACCTTCTCAGCGTACTCAGAGGCCATCTGTTTGATCTCCTCAGACTGCAGTCCCACTATCTGACCCACTGCACTTGCCGTCAGATTCCCCTGCACAAAAGCACAGAAACAATTGGACAATTCATATGTATGGGTTAGTGCATTTACACTGAATGCAGTGGGACAAAAAGATTCAATTAACAGATCACTAAAAAAGTTGTTAAAAGAACAGAGCATTGACAACTGATTGAACTAAATGATAATATTGAAGACAGAGGCATGCTGGGAAAAGAAAAAGGAGCTTAAGGTTATCCATATTATTGTAAGTAAAAAAGAGCTTTGTGAAGTTTGAGCAGCCGAGTAATGTGGTGATTTCATTCTAAACAGTCAACAGAGGAAAAGACCGAGCTCCTTTTCCTTCTGGGGAAGGGCTCTCCCATCCAAGACCTTACCATCAACGTCGGCACCTCTGTTGTTTCCCCGACTCGGACTGCAAGGAATCTGGGTGTGACACTATACGACCAACTGTCCTTCAGTGCCAACATCGCTGCAACAACCCGCTCCTGCAGACACACTCTGTACAACATCAGGAGGACACGTCCCCTACTGACTCAGAAGGCGACGCAGGTTCTTGTTCAGGCTCTTGTCATCTCACGCCTTGACTACTGCAACTCCCTCCTGGCTGGACTGCCTACATGTGCCATCCGACCTCTACAGCTCATCCAGAATGCAGCAGCCGACTGGTCTTTAACCTCCCCAAGTTCTCCCACACTACACCGCTCCTCCGTTCCCTTCACTGGTTACTAGTGACGGCCCCAATCTGCTTCAAGACTCTGGTGCTGGCCTACCGTGCTGTGAATGGATCAGCCTCTTCCTACATCCAGGCCATGGTCAAACCAGACACCCCAGCACGTTCACTTCGCTGTGCATCGGCCCATTGACTCGCTGCTCCCTCACTGCGAGTGGGACTTAGATTCCCCTCAAACAAAACCGCCTGCTATCCTGGCTCCAAAATGGTGTAATGAGTCTAAACTAAATGTAATGTAATAAAAAGAAAGAGAACGAGACAGAGTACAGGCTTTCACCTACCTCTTCATTTGCCATGGCAGCCATGCTCGTCATCAGGGTTTTGATTTGCATCTATGAGGAAACAACAGTTACATCACATTTTAAGGCAGGAAATGTTTAAGGTCCAGTTTATCTGTGGAGCAGAATACTTATACGCACGCCTGCAGTTTTTATAAACTGACGAATTCATTATGAAGCAATTAAGCCATTAGTTGTAAAAAACCACAGTAAGTAACTACTTGTTCTTATGATTATTAAAACACTACATGTGAATAGTGTAAACATTTAATTAATATAAATCACCATGAAACTTCCCCAGTTCATTACAACATTCTTGCTGTTCAGAGTTCTCCATGATTGCGTGCACATTTTGTACGTCAGCTAAATGAACTGTGATGTAAAAATGTAATGTGACATTAACACAACATTACTTTTTGTATTACAAGTTTTCTGAAATGTTATATTTAAATATGCAAATGAGGCATTATGTAACACTAACCTTTAGTGACACAAATAGACAAAGTTAGTAAAATAAACTCCTGAATGTGTAGTTTGGATGTTTTCTTTCCTCTTATCTGAAAGAAGACTGAAATTGACCAGTGCATGGAAAAACATGTTTTTGCCTGTAGTGTCTCGCCTTAATTAGTATTTACACTTAATTTACTTATTAATTCTCATTGGTCTAAAAATCTTCCTGTATTTTCTCTAGCCTTCTTTATTTTAGTGTACACATCATGTTTATGTTGTGGTATAGTAAAAAGTAAGACCATTTTTAATTCATGATGAATTCAAATTGTAATTTCAATGCTTGTGTCTTTCTTGTCTCTCACCTACTCGTTTTGCCTGCTACCTGACTGTATTCCTCCTCCCACTACTCCCGTTTGCTGCTACCTGACTGTATCTCTCCCTACTCCGTTTTCTGTGCTGCTCACCCTGACTGTTATCTCCTCCCCTACTCCGTTGCTGACGCTACCTGACTGTATTCTCTCCCTACTCTGTTTTGCTGCTAACCGACTGTAATTCTCTCCCTACCATCGGTATTGCTGCTACCCTGACTGTATTCTCTTCCCTTACTCCGTTGTGCTGCTACCTGACTGTATTCCTCCTCCCTACTCCGTTTTGTGCTACCTGACTGTATTCTCTCCCTACTCTGTTTGCTGCTACCTGACTGTATTCTCTCCCTACTCTGTTTGCTGCTACCCGACTGTATTCTCTCCCTACTCCGTTTGCTGCTACCTGACTGTATTCTCTCCCTACTCCGTTTGCTGCTACCTGACTGTATTCTCTCCCTACTCTGTTTGCTGCTACCTGACTGTATTCTCTCCCTACTCCGTTTGCTGCTACCTGACTGTATTCTCTCCCTACTCCGTTTGCTGCTACCTGACTGTATTCTCTCCCTACTCTGTTTGCTGCTACCTGACTGTATTCTCTCCCTACTCCGTTTGCTGCTACCTGACTGTATTCTCTCCCTACTCTGTTTGCTGCTACCTGACTGTATTCTCTCCCTACTCCGTTTGCTGCTACCTGACTGTATTTGTAATAGATGTATTGTTTCCTTCCACGTGCTATGCACTCACTGTATGAAGTGCTCACCTCCTCCGCTGCCTGCAGGTCCTCTTCCTCTGACACCTCTGCCATCCCAGGGGGCGCTGCCTGAGAGCCACTGTTCAGCAAAGCCTTCCTCTCATCCCCCTAGAGCAGGGAGACAGGATGCACACGCTAAAGAAAAGGAGCAGTACATGCTGGAGTAGATATAAAGAACTACACTAAAATCGAACTGCATAGCCCTGATCAGTGATAAAAAGGACATGAAATGCTACCTTGTCTTGTTTGGACTGTTTGCTGTATCCATAACGCCTAGAGAGGAAAGAAGGCACACATAACTAAAATGTGAAAATAAAGTAACCATTTCCTTTGCTCCCCCAAAAAGGGAATTTTCAAATACACCATGCCACATGAGGATAAAGAGCCCCCTCGGGACAGAACTGTCAGATTAAATAAATAAATACATTAGTACATCAAAACAGCAACACAGTTTGCATCCACCATGCCAAAAATACAGTATGTGAGAAGTGCTTGCAATCTCTGACTGACACTTTCAACCACAAACAGTGCTGGGAGTAGAAGCTTGCAGAAAAAGAAGGCTTCACACGCTCATACAGTACTTACAGGAGACATTGTGACATTCTAGCACAGAGGTGGGGATGAATGGATGAAAAAAACAATATGTCAGACAGATAAGAAACTAAACATGAGATGTGTGGATTTAAGCACATGACCGGGGTTCAGGTCCCCACCCACCCACACCCACACCCACACACACACCTTCCATATTCCAGCAGAGTGGAGTGAACTCTGGACTCCTCATCCAGCAGCTCCCCTGCATCCCTCTGCCTCCTGTACTTCCTCTGAGGTTTGTACACTTCCTGTAAAACACCAGGGTTCATTCAGGGCATAGGAATCAAAACGGATCAGTTGGAAAACTCAGAATCTACTTGTACTTATTGTTTCTAAACATGTAGTACAACAGTTATCTTAATCATTTGTAAGTGATTTTACTTTGCCATTTAAGAAGGGACATAATTCATTCAATGTATGTGATGCCTGAGGGTGTAGCAACTCACCAATACATCCAGAACTGCGCTCACAGCCTTATCTTTCCTCTGGAGGAACTCTTCATCCTAGACCACAGGATGACGAGTATGTAATACAGCCGTACAACATTACAGTTTACATGTTAAACCGCCAACCAAGGAGGAAAATTACTACCACACACACACCTGCATAATACTGTTAAAATAAGTGTGAGGGGTTAATACTGAACGCGGTTACACAGACAATTTTCTTCAACCAGATTGAAATCATTCTGATTAGAGATTCTAGAACTGTTTGCATGGACTTTAAATAATTCACTGGACCTTTAACTTTGCCTATATGCTACAGCACAACAAGGAAAACACAACAAACACAATTTAAAACAGACACAAAAGAAACAATTTACCTTTGTAGACGACTTGCAACACATTTATTTTCCTATTGAACAACTAGATAAAAACATTCCTTCCAATCGGGCCAGTCTCTTCCGTTTGAGGTGGTTACATTCTCATGAGGTTATTATGCTGATAAAAGCGGAATATAAGGGTCCGTGTTAACGCTGCTGTATTTTAGCATCTTTACTTGAAATCGAAACCCAAGGTCAAGAAAAACATTGACTTTCTTACAGTCTTGCAATTTTGAATATTGCATCATTTTTACTAAGCATCACTTAGTATCTCATTATTTAAACTTAATATTTCATTAATCTGACTTCAATTTACTATGCATTGATTATTAAGCCTGTGCTAGTGGCAGAAAAGGGTGAGAAGATGGAAATGTTATGTTTAAGTACTATCACTCCTAACAACTCACATTTTCAGGCATATTAGAGTCATTATTTAATGCCACCTAAGTTCCTCAATCAGACAAACTGTGTACCTAACCATGTTCCAGTATTCTAATAACTAATCAAAGTGGGGATTTCTTTCATGCTCTCTAAAGTGGACTGGATTTCACTCTGTGACTGGTACCTCTGGGAGTCTGTGGGTCTTCTGGAACTGACAAATGGAGTAGGCTCTCACATAGTCGCCCATCTCTTCCCTGGTCTCAATGGCTCGCTTCACCAGCCACTGGCAGGAGACAAAACACACGACTGATACAAAAATAAACCAGAAGGCACTCTGTACAGTTCAATCTTCCACAAACTCTGAACCATCCACTGGGCCGGCCATTTGCAAAGGATTTTCTGGCAAAACAGCATGTGAACACAACACGTTTATGAGTGGATACTGAAGTCCTACAGTAAGTTAATCACCTAGACAACAGACCTTTGTGTGATGGAGGACACAAACAGTTTGAAGACAAATCACAAACAGACACCACATAAGTAAATTACTGTCACTTTGTCATTGTTACTATTTTCAAATGCTCTAAGCAAATGGCCATTTGATGTTGAACATTCAAATATGAAAAGTCTTTGTGTCAGTTGAGGATGAATTATCTAACCTGGATCACCGGGAAAATGTGGATAAAATCCAGCCCTTGGATTTGATGGGGCTCCAGGCGATGAGGACATTTCATCTTGGGTAGCACGGACACTATTTTCTCGGTCAGAGCTCTGCAAAGAGAAAGAAGCACTCATCATGGAGGGGTCTGCTGGGGCAGCAGCATCTCGGCTGCTGACAGGAAGAGACTGAACAGACTGGTGAAGAAGGCCAGCTCTGTCCTGGGGAGCCCGCTGGACACTGTGGAGGTGGTGGGAGACAGGAGAATGACGGCCAAGCTGTCATCTCTATTGGACAACATGTCCCACCCCCTCCAGGACACTTTGTCCGCACTGTGCAGATAAAGTCTATTCCAACAGTGTGCAATTATCTATGCCTTGTGCAATATTCACTTTTTATAACTTTTGCAACTACACTGACTGTACTTATATTACTGTTACTGTATTTTTATTCTATTTAATACTCGTCACTTTACTCTCTTTGCTGTAACAACATCATTTCCCGTCATGGGACAAATAAAGGCTTTCTGATTCTGATCACTTAATCAATCAATGTTTTCTCTACAATGATTCCAGCTACGGGTTGTAACGGTATATATCATTTCATATATATTATGAAAGGTATAATGGTGTACATTTACTTATCTACAGTATTGATAAAAACGGACATAAGTGTGTGTGAGAGTTAAAGGTACAGACAGCAGCACCTACAGTGAATTGCTAATAATCATAGGGAATTATTTTAAAAGCTCTCAACTGATGTTATTTTTCATTTAGTAGTTAATTGAACACACTATAGTGCTGCTAACATGTACACTCGCATGCTTCAGTTAAATAACATATTATAGTCACATGCTATTCTTTTCAGTTTTTTTTTATTAAATAACTGTTTATCATTATGTTCTCATTCCATTAAGGACCATTGCAACTGATAATAATGATAATAATAAATATAATAATGTAATACCGTGATGTTTTCTCAGACGGTGATTGCACTGTGAAAACCTCACACACACACATCATCGATGTATGTCATTGATCTTCACTGCTCTCATGTTTTCAAGCATTGGTCAAAATGCTGGTGCTTCTTTATTTTTAATTTACAGTATTGTATTTTTATTTGACAGTATTATACAGTATTACAGTAAGTGGATCTTACATTATTGTATCACTCAGTATATTCTGAATCAAATCATGCCACATTCTGATTGGTTGTTTAGTAGATGTTGGTTGTAGCCGTCGTCCAGTTTTAAGAATTTGGTTCCAAATTTCTGACAATGTCAGAGTTTGTTTTACTTAATTCTGTCGTTGGTTGCTGAAGCTTTAAATCGCCCACCAGGACATGTCTCACAGTGCCATCTAGCAACACTGTTTTGGATTGATGGCCAAGCACTTCCACCACACTTCTCTCCAACCTGTCAACGTTCATATAGGACAGCTCAATAATACACAGTGTATATGGGGCCTTCAGGAACAACTAGCCAGCTGAAACACCACTTACATTTTCTGGCCAATAGTTGAGTTTTCTTGGAAAAGAAGATCCACATCAATGTCAAAGTTACATGTGGTGATGCACCAGGTCATACCACCGACCACCTGAAGAGAAGAAAAGGAGAGAATAAACTCAATGGCAGCACTGTCTACTGTGTGAAGCTGCCTTAACTCATCAATGTATGGGTACTTAATTTCACAGTTGAGCAAAACTTGTATCTTTATCAACTGGAAAAGCACACGTGACAGTAAGTAAGTGAGTCATTTCAGGTCCTATGTGTACCTTATCAAAAGCTGACAACCCTTTAATCCGTGCTCGGAAGTATCCAGCTGCCAGCAGGAGCTCCAAGATCTCTGCCAGTTTGACGCTCTGCTCCTCATCCTCTCGGGTTTCCACCTCGGAGCAAAACACACACATAAAACTCTATGGCATACAAATTCCAACTCAACTGTTTTAAGCTAACGTTAGCTTTAGCGACCGTAAACTCCACCATTAGCGTACCAGCCTCCAAGTTATTTGTCGGCATATACGATAACGTTATACACAGTTTTACAACATAAAGCCTCGTTGCTGTGTAGTGTAAATGGTTTAAAATCCTCTTTACCTGAATGAGGTTCCCTTCTTGGTCATACTGGGCACCTAATTTAGACCCAGTTCTCACTCTGTGGAACACAGACGAAGCCGCCGCCATGATGAACTGTTGATAATGTCACATGACCGTAACACGTGACAGTCTAATGTTCATTAGTATTCACGCCTAAACTTGAATGCAGCTACACTCAAAAATATAAATGATAACATTTGTTATTTTTATTTGGTATTTGACATCATAGTTTGTGTTTTAAACCCGTGACAATGTCACGAGGAGCACAACCGTGTAGACAACACAACATGCACGCGCATTTTCAGCCAGCAGAGGGAGCACCGAGATTACAAACAGTTACAAGCCACTGACCAGAAGAAGAAACAAATCATATACATATTATTACAAAATACATTTAGCGAAATACTTAACATTTATGATATTAGTCTTGCAACACAAATTCAAAGTTTTTTTGTATTTTTTTTTCAATACAGAGGGGGAGAGAGAGAGTAGAAAAAAAAGGGAAGGAGATGTTTTGCGACAGTTCTGCTCACGTTGCGGCCATTTACAACAACGGTTCAATTCACGGCACACGTGTGTACAGTCTATTCCACTTCGGCAGTGGTAACTCCAGCATGGCTAAAGTTTCTAAGAAGAAAGTGAGTAAAAAGAGTCTCAAGAAGAGCTCCACGGTGACGGGTAAGATCACAGACGTGAGGCCAAATGTGATGTACGATGACGAGGACGACGAGGAGGATTTAAGTAAAGCAGATGAAAACATCACTAGTGAAGAAGAGGAGGAGGACGGCGGCGAGGATGAACGAAAACGCCAAAAGCTGCTGGAAGCCATCAGCGTTCTCGGTGGTAAGAGGCAGAAAAAGCTGGGAGAGAGGTCCGAAGCGGCCGTCCAGATGTCTGAGTTTACTGTCAACGCGGAGGGACAGGGCGACAAAATCGACCTGTCGGACCTCATCGGGACCATGGATAAAACCTCCGCTGTCCCAGCCAAGACCAAGAAGCAGCTGAAGAACCTGCAGCGGACTAAAAAGACCATTGAGTGCCCTATCAGCAAACAAGAGAGTGAGAGGATCCAGAGAGATGTGGCTTTCCAGAAGGCAGCCACAGAAGTGACCCGGTGGAAAGGCATCATCAAACAGAACCAGAGGGCCGAGCAGCTGGTCTTCCCCCTGAACCAGGAGCCCCCTGGTCCTAAACCAATGGAGAGGGTGGTGACTGGCTGGAAGGCACAAACCCCGCTCGAGCAGGAGATCTTTGCCCTTCTATCTGCCAACAAGCAGCCTATCAATGACCCCATCCTAACCCCTGCCGAAGAGGCTTCAATGAGGGCTATGAGCCTGGAAGAGGCCAAGATCCGACGTGCCGAGCTGCAGAAAGCCCGGGCTCTGCAGTCCTACTATGAGGCCAAGGCCCGGAGAGATAGGAAAATCAAGAGCAAAAAATACCACAAAGTGCAGAACAAGGCCAAGCGTAAAGAGTTTCTGAAGGAGTTTGATGAGATGGTAAAGACAGACCCTGCTGCTGCCTTAGAGCAGCTGAATAAGATTGAGCTGGCCAGGATGCAGGAGAGGATGTCACTGAAGCACCAGAACAGTGGCAAGTGGGCCAAGTCAAAGGTGATTATGGCCAAATACGATGAGGGGGCTCGCAAAGCTATGCAGCAGCAGCTGGAGGTGAACAAAGAGCTGACCCAGAAGCTGGTGACTTTGCAGAATAATGATGATGGAGAGGAGGAGAAGGAAGCGGTCTATGAAGAGGTGCTGCCTGATTTTGTAAATGATGCAGTGCAAGGGCTGGATTTTTCCAATCCTTGGATGAGAGGAAAGCTCTCTGAAGATCTCACAGAAAAAGAAATAAGTGACACTGTGGATCTTGTAAAGGAGGAACCTGGAGCAATGGGAAATACAGCTGGAGAAGAGGATGAGGAAGAGGTTGAGGAAACAGAAGAGGAAGCACTCCTCAGGGAGTTTGACAGGAGGAGGAAACTGTGTCACGGTCAGGAGACTGACACAGCACCTGTAATATCTGTGGACGATGAGGAGAATGAATCTGCAGCAGAGGATCCAGAAGCATCAGACAAAGAGGAAGAGGAGCTGTCAGAGTTCACAAGCCTTTTCCGAGGAATAGCAGACAGTTGTCCGGAGGCTGAAGCCGAGAAGGCTGAGGCAGATGCCAGCCACACAGACACTTCAGCTCAGCTGGAGGAAGGGCTGGTGAGGATCAGGACTCTGGAGGACATGGAGCTCCTCAGTCAGGAAGAGTCGGTTGCTGTTGAAGCACCTGTTCAGCCCCCAGACACAGAAAACCTGCTTTCTGCAACTCAAAAGGAAGGCAAAAACAGAAAAAGGAAGAGAGGGATCGAGCTGAACGAAGTTCTCACCAAAGAGACAAAAGTTATCCAAGTTCCACTCGCTCCAATCATCCAGGACACTGAGGACTCGGATGAAAAGCTGGACCAGAGGGGGCTGATTAAAGAGGCCTTTGCTGGAGATGACGTCGTCTCAGACTTCCTTAAGGACAAGAGGAAGCAGGAGGACGCAGGGAAGCCTAAGGTGGTGGACCTGACGCTTCCTGGGTGGGGCGAATGGGGAGGGACTAACCTCCAGCCCTCCCGCAACAAACGCAGGAGGTTCAAGATCAAGACGGCACCGCCTCCACCCAGGAGAGATCAACATCTGCCCAGTGTCATCATGTCAGAGAAGAGAAACAGCTCCATCAGCGTCCACCAGGTGAACTCTCTGCCCTTTCCCTTCCAGAACCAAGCACAGTTTGAGAGCACCATCCGCTCTCCGCTGGGCCGCACCTGGAATTCGGAGCAGACTGTTAAAAAGATCAGCAAGCCCAAGGTGGTCACCCAGCTGGGCGCCATCATCGAGCCCATGTCTCGAGAGGAGCTGATGAAGGACAAGAAGCAGGTGTCCACTGGGAATAAAAGTACTGTGGACTCATGGAAAAGAAAACATTAGCAACGTCTGTAACTGAAATGCTCACCAGGTGAAAGTGATTCAAAATGAAAAACAACAACCGCAGCAGCAGTCGATAATTATTTACTACTTTGTGTGTGAGTCATATGTCTGCATTTAGAGAGCTGAAATGATGTGTTGGACACTGTTTTTCATATTGTTTGTTCGAGCTTTTAAATCATATATGGAAAGTTAACTAATAAATTCCGTCTTTGGAGTTAAAGATATGCTTGTACGTTGAATTATTAACGGCTCTTTCTTATTTTCCCACTCGTTAGATGCATTAAGTTGTGTAGCCGTGTTAATGGTTACTTTTGCTATGTAGCGAACACATACCACATTGATCCTGCCTGTTGTTGTCATTTACTGTATTGTATACTGCTGTCTGAAAGTGGTGCAGTACATTTACTACTAACACTGTAACTGCTTCTGGAAGTGTTAGTTCAGCACACATGCAACTCCAGAGCAAGAGTTGTCATGTTTAGAACTGATGACCTTGTGTTAGTCCCAGTGCGTCATGTAAAAATCTTCCATTCCAAGGTTCTTCATTTACATTGTTACTTAAATCAAAGTATGTAAGTAACAGCAAAATGTCCCCAGAGTACATTCTAGTACTATTACTGATGCTACTTTATTTAATGGTTAGTTCAATGTACAGTATAAATATATTTGTTTATTTTCATTATAGGTTTCTGATGGCTGAATCTGTAAACTAGTAACTATAGCTCTTAGATAAAGGGTATGGAGTAATAAGAGCATATATAACATACAGCTGATCATAGAAATATTAAGTACAAGTACCTTTTAAAATTGTACTTGTACAAGATTTTGGTAATGGATCAAGCTGAAATGTACGGTGGATATAGTAGGAGTATGGTTTTACACAAGCTGTGGCACTGTAACTTTTATTGAATCAGAATATGGAAGCAAAGTCAGGACTGAACCTGGACAGGAGCGATATTACATTAGTGAGGAAACATGACTAGTAATAATGTTATCTACTCATTCTCTAATCCGATATAGATTACTGATTTCAATCATAATTTTGACAGTTTTATTTTATTTTAAGTTCTTGTTTGGCTGATGGTTTTTAGACACATTTAACATTTGAGTACATTGGCTTCTATTAGTAAGGCATCAAAAAAGTATTGCATTATAATAAACTAATAACAAGAAACAGTAATTATGTTGTGTGGAGAAATATTAACATCATTGTCACTTTACATATTATATTTTCATGCTTTAACATCCTGGTATTTGATGCATTCTTACAGGATGGCGGATAGAAATGTGCCATTGAAACCTATTCAAATGACGTAAACTGGCACGGGCCGATGAGCAGCAGGTCTGCAGACATGCTGCAGCCTGCTGCTCGCACTTCATTCAGCACCAGTGAGTGTGTAAGCTCCTACTGCCCCGCCTGAAAGAAGGAGGGGGTCACAGTTATGAGTCTTACAGCATCCAACAACAGCATTTTACAAGTTTGTGCTTGACTTCTTCCCCTCTCTTTCTCTGTTGATTTTCAATACATTTGTAAGGCCAGGCAGCAGTGTCTAAAAGAAAAGCCATTACAGTTGGGTTAAACCTTCACACATGGGTGAGAGTGCATGCTTTGGCAACTGACATCTCTGTATTTCACGTGATAGACACTCTATTAAAGTGAGGGAACCTGTAATGGACTATGCATCAGTTCAGGTAATGGTTGTCAGCTTGAGTGCCCGAGAGGCAGTAGAGAATTCCATTAGAAACCTTATAGTTACTAAATCAGTCATTCTCCATCTTCCTCTCTATCGAACCACCTCTTTGGGGCAATTACTACAGCTTCATACAGCTCTCAACAATGAAAAGAGACCTAGTCCTTGGACTTACTCCTGCCCGCTGGACTGCAACGAGTTCAGACAGTGATTCTCACTCAAATATATGAAGGCTGCTGTGGCTGTAAATCAGAGAGCTGGGGGTATGAATGGCCTACAACGCCCATGACGGACCATGTTTTCCTCCATAATGCCCATTTGTGAGATCTGCTTAAATAATTGTTCTAGGCTCAAGGAGCATTTATGTCTACCTTTTTTGGCTAGCTGCAAAGCATTGGAGATGCAATACTGATCTCTGAAGTGTGTTATGACTGTGAGATGAGACAGAAGACAAGGGTTGTTTTATTTCATTTATCAGCATGCATAGTAATGCTGCACTGATTGAAGAACAGAATGATGCTGTTAACTGCCCATAACCCACAGCAGTAAATGTTCAAAGCTGCAGTTTTATTTGTCACTACAGTCCAATTGGCTTGGAGGTCTGTGTGTGAAACAATCTGATAGGATAGAGGAGTCTTACCCATTTCTCCCTGTAATCCAAGGCCCAACTCCATTCCTACCCTGACAGGTGTAAGATTAACTTAGTTAGGTGCAGAGGCGCTCATGCACACCAAATTAAATTAATGGAACAAATTTCCCTCCTAATTAAGATGAAAATACGTGTCAGTTGTAACCTTGCTGAGCACTAATTATGTACAAATGATTTATCATCTGTTTCATCCTGAATAGCAATGGGCTCACCTCTCCGATAGCCCTGGCTGGCTGTTAAGAGATGGCCCCTGATTAACAGTGACAGGTTGTGCTGCGGAGAAGCTGCACGTCGTCGGGCCAGCCAATCAGAGCTGGCCTGAGCTCAGACTCTCCTCCCTTCCATTAACCTACATTGAGAGTGCAGCTGAGCATCACTGTGCCTCAGCTCTCCTTCTTGTTTCTCTCTGCGGAATGAAAATAAAGTACATTCAAAGAGGAAAGGTGGGTGTGACTGATGCAGGCTGATGGAGCAGGGGGGATGAGAGTGGTACAACCTGAACCAGGGATGAATCCCACTAGATGTGTCATTTGTATTGAGACCGGATTAGCACGTGCCTGTATGATCCAACTAACAGAGGAAGATGAAGCATCTTTAACAGGCTCTCCACCTCAAATAACAAATTGAATAACGCAAATACATCAAGCTCAAACATCAACATTTTATGCCTGGCTGCAGATAATTGCCCTGGAAAAAAACCCAGTTTGTATCACTGGTACCAGCCTGAGGCCAGCAGGTGGTGCAATAGGTTAAGCCTGCCAAAAGCCATGGTATAAATTCCTGAGGGCTAAAATATCAAAATAAGCAAAGCTTCATTATACAATTACAGTCTAACTGGGATATTCCATCTTATTTCCTGCTGCCTTGCAAGTACAGATATATTTCAATGGGCAGCAGCTCTGATTAGCATTAGAATCAGAGTCCCTTGTGATGCTAAGGACACACCGGCCAATCTGTAATCATTGTTCCGCAGGCCTGCTCACAAGGGATATAGCCTGCTTTGTCATTACCATTCAATATGCCACACACACACACACACATGCTGGCATATCTTCCATGGTACTGCCAGCAACAGGGCATTTGCATTTCTTCCTCATAGTTCCAAAAAATTGCACAGACAATCATGCACCACAAATGACTCCCCTCTGTTTCCGCTGCCTGAAGATGAGAGATGCCTTTCCTCCATGACTGCTGCTAAAGACAGAGAAGAGCTCTCTCATTCTATGTCTCATTTCCTCCTTGTGTGATTCTTGTCCTGCAATTGTCTCTATGTGCGTCCTCAAAATGTCATTATGTACAGGTGTCAGCTCCAGCCATTAGGGATCATTTGACTTTCTATTGTGATTTGGGGTTATTTAGTCTACATCTATCCTTGCCACAATTTGTTGTTGGATGTTACGTTGTTGTGGTAAATGTCAGTATGCCTGCACAGGGGAGGCACCTGTGTTCTCCAGCTCATTTCTCTTTTCTGTTTTTAGCCGAGCTTGTCTGTCCAAACCTGTCTTTTCCCCTGCTGCTGGAGACATGGCACAGCTGCGGTTAATGCAGGTTCAGAGCATGTCAAGCACACACACAGACAGAGCGGTAATGTCAAACACTCATTGTGAGAGGGACCTCCACATTTCTTCTGCTTACCCCGTAGATGTAGGTTGTTGTAACGTGCACAATTTAAATAAAATTCTCTGCTCTGACAAAAAGGTATGAAGGAATTTAAATTTAGCCTTTATTTTGATTTTTGACATAAAAAACAAAGGATTTCACATTTTTGAATGTCATTATAAACCTGACTAATCTTTCTCAGGTCTTGTCACGGATTTACATTCTTACGGATAAAGATGATTTTAAAAGATGAATTTTTAGGCCTCATAATGCAGAGTGCTCAGGTCATCCCAAACATGTGATGCATTCACTGGAACACAAGAGCAGCAGCCATTTTCTTTTGTTCCTCCCTCAACCTTTTCCCAATTTACGCTCTGCCTTCAGTGAGAGAATCGGGGGCCGAGGTATGAGTGGCTTGGCAAACAGTGTCTCTCACATCATGGCTGTCTGGGGATTGGCGGGTGAGGCAGGGAGGGAGGGGGTTAGAGGTTAATTATAGACAACAGAGAGGTCACAGGGCCTATTATTTTGGAGCTGGGACCTGCAACGGTCCAATGGGGATGACATTTACGACGAGGGCCTGGCCCCACCCCTCCATCAGCATCCACACCCACTACCCACCCTGCGCACGCCATCACTCACATTTATACTGAAGGAGCCGACAGTGGGACTCAGTGGTCTGATAATGAAAAAGCCCTTAGCACAGGCAGGATGATGAATTGAATCCCTGGCTGTTCTCTGGCTGCATCAGGGGGCCTCCAAGTAGCCCTTGACAACTAATCGAAAGCCCCCATACCCTCCTCTTACCTACCAGACTTCCTTTATCACCTTAATTATTAGGGTTAAGGGAGTCTCCCTTGGGACTGTGAGCACTACCGTGCATAGAACCTGCCGAGTCATCCAATTAGATAAAAATAAATGGCGAAAGCATAAATTAATCACTGTATCTGCCTGAGTCTGATAATAGTGAGTTGTAGTCATGTTCACATCCTTCTGCCTGGCCGTGAAGGTTACTGTATTATCCTAGATGTTGTATTTTTACTTTGTTGTTTATCTTGTACACACGACATCTTTTGCACGTCTGTCCGTCCTGGGAGAGGGATCCCTCCTCAGTGCTCTCCCTGAGGTTTCTTCCATTTTCCCCCTTTAATTATGGGGTTTCTTTTAGGAAGTTTTTCCTTGTGTGGTGTGAGGGTCTAAGGACAGAGGGTGTTGTATGCTGTACAGTCTGTAAAGCACACTGAGACAAATGTGTCATTTGTGATAATATATATAAATACAATTGATTTGAAATTTGCTTTGATTTGTAGTCACAGTTAAGTTAGCCCAAAGGAAAATGGCTTTTTAAGATATGACAACATAAAAGACTTTGAAAAATGCTTATTAAAGCAAAGGGTTGGTGGCACTCTTTTTATTATTGTCAACAAATCCCATGTGCAGAGCCAAACCAAAAATGAATGTATCCACTAACAATATGGTGTGCATCAAAGCCTGATATACGTATCTACTTCCTCTGTGCAATAGCGCTCCATTGTTGTCCAAAAACTATTAACAACTTATCCATGAGCCACAGTGTGACGTTTTCCTTCATTACCATGAACACACATGAATACAGTCCTGCTGCCCAAAATAAACACTACAGCACCAAATGTGGAATAATCAACTGAAAATAGTCCCAACAAATGCATTATCTCCTCCTGTTTGAATTACGTGTTCTAAAAACTACAGTGACCATGTTTAAAGAAATGACCCCTTTTGCCTTCTTTTTAAATATACATTTCATGATATTTCAAGATTTTCTATGGCTAATGCATAACAGTGTGTATAGTTATGGCATTTAACACACATGCCAAGGCTGTAGCCAGGATTTTAGAAATACTGAACTCCGTACACAAAAGACATGTTTGACCAGTAACCAACCAAACTCACTTTAGCCTACATTTCAATAATTAATTTACCTATCTGATTATATTTCTGTAAGTCTTATCTCGCTACAGGTGCCAGGTGTGTAACATTATGATCTAAATATGTTTAATTTAATCTATTTAGTTTTCTTTCCCAAATAACAACTTCTGTCTAAAATAGTAGTCCTCAGTCCTTAAAAAACCACAACATCTTTCATATGACTCTCCTCTTCATCTCTATCATCACAGGTAATAACAGCATCTTGCTCTGAGCTTTTTCTACTTGGATTTTTGAGCATGAAAACTGCAGTTAACCGTGATAAAGTTAACTCTGAGCTATGGTGGAATGAAAGACCATGGTTAGTCTGATTATATTCAAACTATTGTGTAGCCAGATATAATGCCTGAAACCCCATTAAGAGCAGCATTCCTATGCTGAATACCAAATGGAGTGTAAATAGGATTGAGGATTAAAAGTGATCCACTCCGCACCGTGACTTTCTCACCTCTGCATCTCTGTAAACTTATTAGACCACAAGAGCAAATCAAATGTGTTGCGGAAAAAAGCTGTGTGTGTGTGTGTGAAGAATGCCTACAGCATGGCCTACAGCTGTTTATTTTTCTGTGTCTAAAAGCTAAATCGCTGCACTAGCCTTTCGGGGAGTTTTAACAATTTATTTAACAAAATATTACCTGTTATTACTTGTTGTTACTGTTATTAACAGTTTGAAAAGAACATATACAGTAGTTATTTCCAAAATACTACTTTAAACAAAAATATTTCCACTAATTTTCAGCTTAAATTAATGACATTAATATGTAATATTTGACAATGAACATTTTTAAATATTATCCTTATTTATGATGTATCAGCCAGTTGTTTGTTATTTCTGAAGACAGGAATGCTGTTTTGGGTTAGGTTAAACCATGGATTTTAAACTCTAATCACGTGAAACGTCAGCCTTGTGTAACGTGGTTACGTCATGGCTTTAGACGCCGATTGGGTGTTCATTCATTTTCAACAGCCGGAAGTAGTCACAGGGAGAGAATTTGAGAAGCATAAGGATAATTCATATTTTCGTGTATTGCAGCCTAGTGTTGTATGCTAAACTATTTTAAATGTCATATGAAATGTCTAATTGTATTGGAGCGTCTCTGTCAACATAAGGTAAGTGTAATGATTGACCTCAGACAGTGTTCGTAATGTTAGCTGTTAATGACAAATGCAGGTTAGCTAACGTTAGCGATTACATATAATCAGAATAGCAAATTTACGTCAAGCTAACTAATTTAGCATATCCGCTGCCATCACAACTACTCTTTCGTTATTACTGTTCACTGTGTTTTTGTGTTTCATTGCCTCTTTTAAACGTATTCATCATCAATGAGTAGCTAGTGAAAGACAGGCAAATGCTGTTGACGCTGTTTAATGACTAGCGTTTAGGCTAAATTCATGTAGCCATTTATTTGCTATAGCATCTCCGTCGATAGCTAAGTTATTATTTGATAATACAAGCTATAAAGTGAGATGTGTTTAAAGTTATACCTCAGATGACCAATAATCCCCAGTGTGTGCCTATATGTATTCTCACTACATGAGAGGCAAAGACTGGGGCTAAAGGTGAGTGGAGTCCAACAGTTGGTTATCTAACGCTGCCTCATCTTTCATTTAGTAAAGTGCAACCTGTCTGTTGTTAATGGAAAAGTGGTGCCGCTTGTTAACAACCATATAATTAATTATTACCACAATATTAACCACTTAAAAGCAATGTTACACATGCAACAATAACATGTTATTTCTCTGATGACATTGACATATCTGCATCTGCAGAGCACCAAAATAAGACGTGGTGCATATAATACATAAATGCATGGGAGAGCAAAGATTATTTGAATTGGTTTGATGCCGTGTCAGAGGCAAAGCAGCGGGTGTGGGAGAAGTTCGGAGAAGCTATGGAGAAGGACTTTCGATCGGCACCAAGGTGCTTCTGGAAAACCATCCGGCACCTCAGGAGGGGGAAGCGAGGAACCATCCAAGCTGTGTACAGCAAGGGTGGTACCCTGCTGACTTCAACTGAGAAGGTTATCGGCCGGTGGAATGGAGCACTTTGAGGAACTCCTGAATCCGACTAACACGCCCTCTATGGTTGAGGCAGAGCTGGAAGCTGATGGGGGATCATCGTCAATTTCCCTGATGGAAGTCACTGAGGTAGTCAAACAACTCCACAGTGGCAAAGCCGCAGGGGTTGATGAGATCCGTCCAGAAATGCTGAAGGCTTTGGGTGTTGAGGGGCTGTCTTGGTTGACACGCCTCGTCAACATTGCGTGGAAGTCTGGGACAGTGTCCTAGGGGTGGGCAGACCGGGGTGGTGGTTCCCCTATTTAAAAAGGGGGACCAGAGAGTGTGTGCCAACTACAGGGGTATCACACTTCTCAGCCTCCCTGGTAAAGTCTACTCCAAGGTACTGGAAAGGAGGGTTCGGCCGGTAGTCGAACCTCTGATTGAAGAGGAACAATGCGGATTCCGTCCTGGTCGTGCAACAACGGACCAACTCTTCACTCTCGCAAGGATCCTGGAGGGGGCCTGGGAGTACGCCCATCTGGTCTACATGTGTTTTGTGGATCTGGAGAAGGCGTATGACCGGGTCCCCCGGGTGATACTGTGGGAGGTGCTGCGGGAGTATGGGGTGAGGGGGTCACTTTTGAGGGCCATCCAATCCCTGTACGCCCAAAGCGAGAGTTGTGTCCGGATACTCGGCAGTAAGTCGGACTCGTTTCCCGTGAATGTTGGCCTCCGCCAGGGCTGCGCTTTATCACCAATCCTGTTCGTGATTTTCATGGATAGGATATCGAGGCGTAGTCGTGGAGGAGAGGGGTTGCAGTTCGGTGGCCTGAGGATCTCATCGCTGCTCTTTGCAGATGATGTGGTCCTTATGGCATCATCGGTCTGTGACCTTCAACAGTCACTGGATCGGTTCACAGCCGAGTGTGCAGCGGTTGGGATGAGGATCAGCACCTCCAAATCTGAGGCCATGGCTCTCAGCAGGAAACCGGTGGATTGCCTACTCCGGGTAGGGAATGAGCCATTACCCCAAGTGAAGGAGTTCAAGTACCTCGGGGTCTTGTTCGCGAGTGAGGGGACAATGGAGCGAGAGATTGGCCGGAGAATCGGAGCAGCGGGGGCGGTATTACAGTCACTTTACCGCACCGTTGTGACGAAAAGAGAGCTGAGCCAGAAGGCAAAGCTCTCAATCTACCGGTCGATCTTCGTTCCTACCCTCACCTATGGTCATGAAGGCTGGGTCATGACCGAAAGAACGAGATCACGGGTACAAGCGGCCAAAATGGGTTTTCTCAGACGGGTGGCTGGCGTCTCCCTTAGAGATAGGGTGAGAAGCTCAGCCATCCGTGAGAGACTCGGAGTAGAGCCGCTGCTCCTTTACGTTGAAAGGAGCCAGTTGATGCCACCTGGGTGCCTCCCTAGGGAGGTGTTCCAGGCACGTCCAGCTGGGAGGAGACCCCGGGGAAGACCCAGGACTCGGTGGAGAGATTATATCTCCTCACTGGCCTGGGAACGCCTCAGGATCCCCCAGTCGGAGCTGGAGGATGTGGCCCGGAGAAGGGAAGATTGGGGTTCCTTACTGGAGCTGCTGCCCCCGCGACCCGATCCCGGATAAGCGGTAGACGATGGATGGATGGATGGATGGATGGATGGATGGATGGATGATTACACAATGGGTCTTGAATATGATCATTCTATATTTTTCAAAACTTTTGTTGGTAATACAAATGTATTATATTGCAAGATTTACTCCATAAAACATAACTCACCACATTTTGTGGATTTTGCCCAATTCTACTGGAAACCCTGTATTGACTTAAGAATAATTTGCATGTAATATCTTCATCATTTTACAACATAAATGTGTGTTTCTGATTCTCCATCCTCAAGATAAAAAATACAATCCATACCTTTAGGTTTATTTTAACCATTAAGTCAGTCTGTGCTTCATTTAAATGTGGCAACTCCAAAAAGTGTCACCCGTGTCAAAAAGGAGCCTATAAGCCTAACCTTAAATACTGATGGTCTGATTCCTAGCAAGGACGACAGATGTATTTATATTAGGTATAGGACTATATGAATATTCATGTCACGATTATCCTATTCAAAATGAATTGCGATTCACAGTATTATCCCGATAATCATCAAAATATTCTCTAACTCTTAAAATAGCATTAATACATACTGGAATCACTTTACCTTACATTTTGTTAAACATTTTTATTGCATCACATATGATCCAGCTTTGATTAGTGAACATGCTTTTTAGGGAATATCATAGATTAAGGATAAATATTTTCTAATTTTATGTGAGATTAACGATAATGGAAATTCACCACAATCAATTTATTGTTATTGAGTGTTTTTTATCCCAATCCGCTATAAGATCCTGTGTTGTCCCATCCCATGTATATGTTCATGATGTAAATTGTGTTTTAGGCTGGATTTTCAAGTCTTTCTTGATTCCCTGCTTGTCCTTGTTTTTCAGCTTGGTTTGGGATGTCAGGGGAGGACATTAAACTCACTGGCGGATAAAGACTTCACACACCATTCTTTGTTTTCCTGACCTTGGCTTACGGATGTCCCTAACACTGACAGCCATGAGCGACAGCGCAGTGACCAGTGGCGAGCAGCAGTGGTCGGGGCCCGGGCAGACGCCACGGCCTTCCCGGGGCCCTTATATTTCAGTCATCACTAACAGGTTTGCGCTGCATATTCTCTACATAAGCTCATTTTAAGAAGAACAGCATGATGACCAAAGGCAGGGACATGTTTTCTTTTTTAAATGCGCATTGTCGTAACGCAGCTATGGGGGAGGATATGTAGGAGGCATTTTTCTGGTCCCCTCACTCCTTTGGCTCTGCATTGTAGAAGCACCAACCTGATGATCCGAGGGACCATGCTTTTCTCTGTTGGAGTCTTCCTGGCCCTGGTGCTGAACTTACTTCAGGTGCAGAGAAACGTCACCCTCTTTCCCCCCGATGTCATCAGCAGTATCTTCTCCTCCGCATGGTGGGTGCCGCCCTGCTGTGGAACGGCCTCAGGTATGTGGCATGAGTGAAAAAAAGTCCCATCTGGTTTATTTTCATCTTTACGTTAATTTGGCAGGAGATGGGAGGACAGGAGAGAAGGGATTAAAAGTCCAGGTGGTACTTGGCTGAATGGTGGTTTTGTTCTGGCATGAAGTATTTTCATTCTTAATAGCTCTGAGTTCTGCGCAGAGTCTCTGTTCAGATGGCCCCATCAAAATCTAGCTGGGTGGTGAACCACTGATATAGGCTGACTGGACATTACAATATAATCAAAACTGCAGTATAAGTGTTATGATTTCACAATATAATAGAAAGTACAATTACCCTCACCAAGTGGCTAAACGTATTGGTTTCAGACACTGAATGGGATACACTAGGCTTGTCGCAGTAGTCTGTGTTAAGGACGAACGCCCAACAGATGCCCACGCATTCCTAGCGTATTCCTTCGGCGTATGGCGGAAACGTATGCCACTGTATACGGAATATCGGCAATACGCTGGTGTACATTGTTGAACGCTGAGGCCGTGAAACGTTTTTTTGAGACTGTTCAAAAACATTTCACAGCGTTTTGTATAAGTACGTGATACGCTATCAACAGGCTCTGTATACGTTCATATACGTTGTATATGCACATTTTCATATACGCCAGCATACGTTTCTGCCATACAGAACTGTGTGACAGGACCTTTACCGGTGTTACAGTGTTTAGGCATACACTGAAAAAAATGATACCGTTTTAATTTTTTGGGTTAATTTTCACAAATCAGCGCCAGCGTTCATTAAATATTCTTTTTTTTTTTGTTAAATACAAAGCGTTATCAATACTCGGACTAGACGGACACTACAATTAGAAACGGACAGTGTCAGTTCCATACAGCAAAAGCAGCACAGAGTAACGGGTAAGTTTTGAAACGTAAACCCAATGCTAATGGGGAACTAAGATAACCCTGTTAATGAGGCAATCTCTGAACTTTTGGTGTAAAGTTGTGGGAAGGAATGGAACAGCTGCAGTGGCGCCAGGTGGAAACTAGGGCTGTACGATATATCCTTTCAGCATCGACATTGCGTCGTGCACATGCAAACGCAACCGCCACAGGTTGATAATGAACCATTTATTTTACACTTCTCAAGGCGTGGGATAGGAGTCAGCCCAGGGATTCAACTCGTTAGGTCAGAGACGGCCGCTTGGTAAGGGGAGGATCCTCCAACACCTATAACGCATGCGTATGTCCCCGTAGCGATGTGCCGCAACCAGCTGTAGGTCGGGGGTGAAGGTGCATTGCAGGTCTGACCGTGAGCTTTACAGCATCCCTCGCCCAGATCTCAACAAAGTTATTCAGTCAGTTATTTCCACTATCGTGCATGCCGAGTGTTAAGTTGCAGCCCCACAGGGAAAGCTCGACTGGAGAGGTCAAACACAGCCGTGCAAAGTTAAAGATAAAGCGCTCTACAGATTTCAAGTGTTATCGGTAAATATTTTTTCTCGTAAAATGTGATCGGTAACACCAGTGTTTTCACGAGTTTGTAAACCGGTGGTAAAAAACAAAATTGTTTAGGTCACATTATGAGACATTTCAGCCCCAGGAAACATGCATTTAATTTCAGTGGCCTAACTAAGAGCCTGAAAACAGCAACAACAAACAACAAAATAATCTATTCTAAATCAAATCATGATACCAAGAATGAAAACGTACTCAAGATTCTCTAAGATCCCCACCCCTATCATATATAACAATATGACAAGACAACTTAATCACAAATTCTAACCCTTACTGTTTGGGTAATAACAATAACAATGCAGAGCTGTATTGATTAACTTAGTCTTTAATGTACCACAATTTAATTCATTATATATTATATTTTTATTTTACTGGGCTGAAAAAATATGAATTGCAGAATTGTTTTATGCAGTTATATGAGAATATACACCATTGCGCAAGCATGGCTCATGGCATTTAAAATCATCTGTGAACCACGCAGGAGTATTACCGCACTCGTATGAATGCACAACATGCCCACCAGGCTCGACTAGCTGGCATTATTGAAATGTTGTCCCCTGGGTCTAAGGCTGTGGATGGAAATGCAGCGTTCCCAAGCGGATCAACACAAAGCACAACAGCCCGAGGCTCTCTTCCTCCCCAGACACACCAGTCGCTTCCACTTGTTACACACACAACACACACACACTCACTGCTTCGTCCCCCAGGGAAGGGCTATTGCATTTTGTTGACGGTGCAAAAATTAATTTGTTTTGAAGCCACATTAGGTTGGTCAGAGGTAATAAGGATGTGAGCTGAGATACAAATTAATTCTTATTTTTCAAAATACCAAGTGGCTGTGTCTAGCTTTTGGCAAGAAAATAAAATCATTTGCAATGTCTGTTGAAGTACATTAGATACATACTCATTCATGCATCCATCAGCACAAACTGACCATGAAATTGGGAAAAACAGGTTCAAATCAGTGACCTGAAGTAATGACAACTATTTTATGTAGAGTAGCATAACGTACATCCAGTCTCTTTGTATTGGTTTGACTTTACAACAATAAATGTTGTACTATGTTCACAAGCGATAAAAGCAGCAACACAGCCAAGCGTGTCCAGCTACATTAGCGCCGAAACGTATTGAAATATTGCTCAAACGCTCGTTAATCTGTCATTAATTAGTACTGGGAACTGGCTAACGCCAAGAATATCCATTTTTACTAAAAAATCTTTAGACTGACCGTCAGTTTGTAGCTTCATGTTGCCGGCTTCCATTGAAAAGGACATGTAGCCCGATGCTTTACCTCTCATAGTGTGAACATATCTTTAACAGTCGCATCAAACGGAGGCTCTCGCCCAGTGCTCCCTGACCCTTTGAGCCTGTAGGCCCATCCATTCATATAATAGTTGGTTGTGTTGCCTCTTGACTTTCTGCTCCATGTTTATTCTGTCTCCCTGATTCCCCTGGCAGCGGTGATCGGCCTGTTGTACCCCTGCATCGACAGCCATCTGGGTGAGCCACACAAGTTCAAGCGGGAGTGGTCCAGTGTGATGCGCTGTGTGGCAGTGTTTGTGGGCATCAACCACGCCAGTGCTGTATCCTTAAAGTTTTGGGGCTGTATTTATCTGTTGTTCTTCTAGTCTTATGTTACTGGGAAAAACCTCCAGCCTGTCTAAGATTTTGATAAGTTACAATATTTCTCCTGTGAATGCAGGCAGTGGTTTGTGTGTGCACTGCCGTATCAGTATTTTAGCAGAATAATGCAGTGCTTTTATTCTTCTGATTTGAGGGCTATCTGGGTAAAAGGTGTACATACTGTATATCTCCACTGTACTGTACCACAGCTGTGTAAACTAGTTGAGAGCTACCAGCCACTGACTGCTTGGTCCTTGACCCTACCTCTGTCAGAAAGTGGACTTTGCCAACAACGTCCAGCTGTCTCTGACTCTGGCAGCGCTGTCCATTGGCCTGTGGTGGACATTCGACCGCTCCCGCAGTGGTTTTGGCCTGGGAGTCAGCATCGCCCTGCTGGCTACGCTGGCCACACAACTCCTGGTTTATAATGGAGTCTTTCAGTAAGTTCCCTCACATCTAGTTTGCATATTGATACGGTGTGGAAGCAAATGGATGAACAGTGGAACATATACAGGCAAGAAGAAGAGTACACAGCTGATATGAGAAAGTAACGCATTAAAAAAGGAAACGGAATTAATTTGATAACAAGCTGAACTACAACAGAAAACAAATCGTTGTATCCTGTAATTCTTTGTAGATTGCAATAGCTACATGTTTTGCCCGTAAGTGTTCTATAGCAGCACAGTCTTCAGCCAGCAACTAGTGTTACTGGTACAGTATGTAGCTACATCCTCCACCAACAAAGCAAAGATTGCAGTCAGTCAAACCAAGATAATGAGAGCAACATGTAGATGAAAGTTTAGTGTTTGTATGTATTCAGAGTTGCTGTCTTGTGCTTCCTCTCTGCACAGGTATACTTCCCCAGATTTCCTGTATATTCGCTCCTGGTTACCTTGCATCTTCTTTGCAGGAGTGATCACTATGGGAAACATAGGACGACAGCTAGCCTTGGTAAGAAATATGAATCCTTTAAGTAAATCTGCTTTGCCAAAACTCTACACACGTTATGAGATTCATGTTGGTTTCAGCTTATCTGTGTTTAACGGTTTCTCCTGCTCTTGTTCTCTTTTTTTTCAGTATGAATACAAATTCATTCAGGAAAAGACCCATCAGGACTGAGGGATCTCATCAAGCCTCTGCTCAAAATGACAGTCTCTGCAGCAACCTGAAGCCAGAGGCAGGTTATCGGAGAACATCTCCTGCAGCATAAGATGAGCCAGTTAGACGTGTCAAACGAGACCTGAGCTTCTGATTTGCTGCCCGGTGTGTCCCGCTCGACATGACAGTATTTTTGATTGGCTCTCGTTGGGCCATTCAGAGTTTGGGGTGGCCACTGGCTATATTCTAACCTGAGTTGAGATGAACAATGAGAGCGGAGTTTGTTGTGTTTTTTTCTGTGATGCAGTTTATCTCTACTTACCTGGGAAGGGATTAGCAGCGAAGCATCTATCGTTCTTCAGATCAGCTCCAATGTTTGAAACCTTGGCTTTTGTTGTGCCAAACAGTCACACAGGATCAGTTTTATAGTCTGCTCTTATCACCCGAGTCTTTCACATCCTTCACGTACCATTGGAGAACACATAGTTAACTTGCATCTTAAAAGATATGCATCTGTATGGCAGACTGTTTATTATATGTAATTAGCTTATATCTACATTAAGTTTTCTTGAAAAAGGAATGATGTGTTCTGTACGCCTGTCTGCGCTGGCTGTGAGGACACACTGTTCAGCGTTCACCTGTGCTGGATTTCTACCTGCCACACTTGCTCTGCTTTTTAAATACCTTCTTCATTTCAGGGAGCAACATGTATCCAAATGTATATCTGTAGCCTTTTCAGTTTCCTGGTCCACGAAAAGGGCACAAAGCAGTGTTTGCTTTTCCCAAAACGGCAGCAAAACCACCTTTCCAGCTTCTTGTCTTCATAGTGCTTGACTGAAACTTGATGGTTATTCTTTATAAACCATAGGTGTTGAATACTTCTGTTGGTATAGTCAAATAAACTATTTTGGGTGCATGTGAATATAGTATGAACGTTACTATATAACTTACTGTCAGCTTAATATTTACAGATGTGATGCAGACATTAGCGTAGAACTAACACGGTAAACTGATAGTTATAGACCATTTGCATTATGTTTGCACTGGGTTATAAAGGATACGAAAGGTGTTATGAGTGTGAGGTATAGTCAGTATCCTGTCCCTGGACATACTTTAGCACAGTGATCTACAGTAAGACTCTTCTGTTCCGAGGTTGGGTAGTTCACTGTAGGAGCTGAATGCATGTACTGTTCCCTTGCCCACAAAGAAAAGCTACATATACAGTGTTTAACAGTGGTGACAATCTGGAGTTCTCAGTATGTGTTAGCTAGGTGTTAGCTGACAGATTGAGAACCCTCCTGGTAGAAAAGAAGAAAACATGCAGAATAAAAACAGCATTTGTGTATCTGTAAGAGGAGTGACAGGATCATTAAAGGGACATTTTTATAACAATTTGTGATAAAACAAGTACAATTAGAGCTGCACTATTCAAACAGAAACTTTCAAACAGTGTTTTTGTAATATTCCATGATATAAGTTAGATGATGGCAAACATGATGGATACATCTTTATAATGCATTTTTAGGGGGTAGAATATTTTGTATCACCATTGCAGCGACTGTTGTTAAATAATGATATTGTATCGTGGTTAAACACAGATTAATTGTTCCACTCAGTAAAGCAACATCTGAAACCTGGACATGTGCAATGTGTTGGTGTAATAAAGACAATGGCCTTTTGGTAACTGCCTCTGATTTCTACATGTGTCATCCAGATAGTAATACGAGCAGGTAAAGTGACATGGAGGATGCATGCCTGATGCTGGAACATTTGAGTTTTGCAAGGTTAAAAATCTACAGAGAGAATATACTGTCAGTGGTATGATGGATAGATTTTCTTCTATAAAGATTAACTTAATGATGTACACATGTCAACTGTCAAAATACAGAGGAGAGAACACTGATGGGAAGTCCAAAAGAAACATTTTGTGATTTGAGATCAGGAGTGCAGAGTATGGATGAGGTACGACAAAGGAAGGGACGGTCCCAGTGTGGAACATTAGTAAGACTTAATGGCATGTTTGGAAAAGGCTCCCGGAAAAATTGTAATAGACCTAAAGTTGTCATTGTTCCCCCAATTAACTAAAATTAGTATAAGAACCCTCAACATTGAACTATTACATTGTCCAACACCACCTAAATAATGAAGCTCTTTGCCATCTTTACTTTTGGAGAGGATGTACTGACACAATCAAGTCAGCCTGGATGTTTGTGAATACACTCCCAATGTGTTGACCTGGTGAAATATCTTATAACTTCCTGTACTTTGATACAGTGAAATCCTGTATTTTGTTTTGTGGGTTTGTATGTAAAAGATGCAAGATATAATATATACTGTATAATATTTAAAATTGAGTTCCCTCTATGCTCTCTAAAAAGAGATGTTCAGACTAACATGATAAATGAATACCTCTCATTTCAAAGGCTCTACGATATTTTAGTTTGCAGACCTGGGAAGGTTATACAACAAAATAGATGAACATATTTCTATGTATATTATATCTAGTCAATAAAGCTTTGACTAGAATGTATTTTGTGTGGGATATTTCATAACATTAGTGGAGTTGCCTGCGTGTAAAACCTATCTAAAGCTCCAGCTAATTAAGAGGAGATACTACATATCTGGCACGAATGCTGAAACAGAAACTGTAGTGCCGCTGCAAAAATTGCACACATCAACTGGTACAGTGTTCATTGCTAATGTGAATTAATGTGTCCTGTCTTGTACCAGCTCCCACAGACACACGCTCGTATAGACAAAAGTAATTAAGATGAATAATCAGGATTTAAAGAGCCTTTGTTTGCATTATTGCTAAACTCCAGAATAAGGACACCGTTTCTCAGTGCTTTACATGAGTGTATGAGGCAATTTACTGTGTGAATGTTATTGTTCAAGGCTAACTAGCTAGTAAAACAATAGGCGTGATGTGTCATAGCAGTAAGTGCTGCTCCGAAGAGCTAAACTCCCCACCACTAATGAATTCATTAATCTCTCTATTTATTCTTGACAAGCAATTATCTCCTCTCACAGAATGAGGGTCAGGAGGCAAGGTTGAGAGCTCTAACATATTTGCTGAGGAGGAAACATTTAAAGAGGGTGCTGTTCTCCAACACCTGGTCCTACTTATTCTTTAGTTTTGGTCAACACTTTGATACACCTCTTAATATATGATGATTCAGATACTGCCCCACCTTGCTTGCATTTAAAACTAAAAGATAGGCACTATTGTATTCAAATGAAAAGATTTGTCAACATCAGCAAAAAAATTGGCATACATCTTGCGGCTTCATGAATTAATTTCAGAAATGTACAGATTAAGAGGAAAGATTCAGTCAGCTGCTGAGCTGCCACACACACACACACACACACACACACACACACACACACACACACACACACACACAAACACACACACACACACACAAACACACACACACACTGTCAGTGTGTCCTTTGCTTGCTCGCCTACAACGAACATCTGTACAGTTGGATTAGCAGCAGTGCGTGAAAAATCACATCCCTCTCATTCATTTCAATTGAAGCTCCGACTCAGAGGGCTCTGGTGGGTTATCCGGTGGAAAAGATGAACCTGGCTTAAATTTTGCTTCAAATCCAACCTGCCGATTGTAGAGACTTAGGATAAAATTATTATGATAAATACCTGCAGTAAAAATGAAAAAAATGAGACAAGAGCACAGTATGAACACTGCGACGGCACCTTAAGTGCTGAGCTGCTTGTCCACTCGAGGATGG